>NW_005841915.1:589074-600174 GCF_000455745.1 Alligator sinensis | reverse complement strand
CAGCAGGAAAAAAGGCCTTGCCATGAAAATGTTTATAATATTCCTGCATAATCAGTGGCACATTGGAGAAGACACCAATATATTCCATCAAACCTGGTTAAACTAAATCAGCGTAAACTTCATGCCTATTTGGCTTCACAACTCAGTGGTCTAGGTTATGCTCAGGACATAGTGTAATGCTGTTTACCCCATAGAGCTTACAGTCACCCAGGCATATGGCTGAACGAGACGTGGATTACCCAGGTCTGACTGTATTTAATTTACAATACAAACAGCACAGTAGGAGCTGCAGCAAATCCTCTCTGCATGAGGGGAATGAAGACACCATTTGTCCTGATTAGAGAGAGTGAAAACTGACACATTTTTATTGTGCTCTGACACAAGAGAACAAGCTGGCAAAGGATCCAATTGTCAGGGTATTTTCCATCATTTTTTTTAAAGATTTTTGATGTTGCTATATCATAAACACCAGTGGAGGGCTCAACTTGGGAATTATTTCCTGGTTTTATTCCATCCTATAAATAAATAAGTCGGGTTTTCATTTTTTATCCTGGCAGGTTCCTATGGGAGTGGTGAGCAAGAGCAGGGTTTGAACTGAAGACCTCTAATTTGGAAACAAGGCCTAGCCATTCCTAGGGTAGGGCAGAGCACTACCCTGCACAATGAACACCCAAGTGGTTCATTTAAGAACAAAAAGGTGAAGTACAGCTTTAATTACAGACTTGGTCTTATTTAAATCCTGCACGAGCCCCAGTGTGTATAGACATTTTTAGGCTCTCTGCACATGGAGGCATTTCACCCCAGGAACACTAAAACTCCCTGAGTTTAGGCTCTGCTCACCTTTACAGTGCCCTTCTCAGGAAGGGTTTCAAAAAAAGTTTTGACTCTTCTTGGAAAGATCCCAAACTATCTCTAGAGCATCAGGTCAAGTGATCTGAGGAACCTTTCCAAACCACTGGTCAGTCTTTCTACCAGTGACTTCTTAAAGAAGCTGGAAATCAGCAATTACAAAGGGTGATCTCATGTGCCTTCATGTCGGTATTGATTGCTCATTTTACAGTATTTCTTTTTAAAGTATTCGTAGAAGCATAGCCAACCAATTATTCTAGCCCCCTAACTAGTTCACCTGGATGAAATACTAAGTTCAACATAAGCTTCCAAAGCTCATGCAACTACCTTCAGGTTATGATGAAAAAGGGAGAGGAAGATACTACATATTCAAATGTCAAAGCCCTGCCCTTCCTCACAGTAGAGGGTTTTAAGCACAGGGTAGGAGCTGCTGTTCCAGTGAACAGTTAGCAACAGACTCCAGAGAAGCCAGATGGCAGCGCTGTATCTTCCCTGAGCATCCCAGCAATCTGCTCCAAGGAGTCACATTAGAGCAGCACAACAGGAAAGTGATGGACCAAGAGAGCACAGGCACAGGATCTTCATCTTGGGTTAGGTGCCATGGCTCCTGTACAATGTCAGGAGGGTCTAAGAAGAACGATCACAAGTCAGTTGAATGGGGAGTCACCTCAGATAGTCAAGAGAGAAGCACCGAGGAAAGGGACAAGCCTTAGGTGCTATTTGTGGCCAGGTAGGTGTCTCCCTCTGCTCTGCCTTCTCAGCCATGAGTCCTTTGCTAAAGTTAGGTGTTTATACCCAGCTTTTCTAATAGTGACAGGTGAAAGAAGGCACTGCTGCCCCTTCCCATCTCACCCCACAACTAGCCAACTGCCTAGCAGTTAGAGCACTTACACAGGCTGTGGGAACCCCAAATTTCAAGCCCCTATTCAGAGCATAAAATTGAATCTATATCCCAAAGAAATACTCTGATCCTGGGCTTATGGCTATTCTGGGGCAGGCTCTCAAACTCTCCTGTGAGCTCGTCCACATTACATAAACAACAAAATATTCCCAAACTCCAAGATCTTGATCCTACAGCCCTGTAGTTAGCCATGTACCTGAAATATGGGATGCTGAGGTTCAAATCCCTACTTCAGATCAGGACCCTTCCCTGACACACAGAGAGAGACAGAGAGAGACACCTACCTTTGCTATATACCAAGCACACGTGCAGAATCAAAATGGGCAGAGAAAAGCCTAGTTTAAGGATCCCACTTTGGTGCCTCTGGGATTTTGGCTGGCATCAGGGCAGCATCAGTGTTTAAGTTGCTTTGTGTCTGCCAACGTGCAGGAATGTAGGCACCTAGGGAGCAAGCAGCATCTGAGCAGCAGCTTTGAGAAAGTCAGTGGTGTGCGCAGGGTGGACTTAAGGACCTAAGAGAATTTGGGGAATTTGCCCACAAGGCCCCAATTAAGCAAAAGATTTACATATGGGCTTAAGTCATCCATACTCAGTACAGCACTGGAGCATGTGCTTTAGCCTCATTAAAGTCAATGGGGCTTAAATACATGACTAAAATTAAGTGTGTATTTAAAGATTCAAGGCCTGAGTCCCCAACTGTGCATGCTCACTAACCCAACTAAATCCAACTGAGTCACTGCTTCATCTCATGGGCTCTGTGCTAAGGATTGCCTGAAAAGGGCCATTTTCTATGGCTTTGTGCATAGGTACAGGATTTGGGCTGGACAGAAGGGAACTTAAGCAATTAGTTTCTTCCTGAGCTGAAATGGGGTGGCTCGTTTGGTTGGCTTTGGTTTAATCCTGCAGAACCTGTTTTCACAGCAAGTGAAATCTCCAAGACCTACATTAGCAAAGCCACGTATGGTCCGTACATTTCTCCCAGACTGTTACCAAGTGCATCACGGAAATGAGTCTTACTTTAGGCTTCAATAGAAAGAAATGATATGGGGAAATGCAAAAAATACCCCAACAAAAATAGGTTTTCCCTTGAATTTGTCTGAAATGCTTAAGCATATACATGCACACAAATACAGTAAGATATGGTTAATTATTTTGGATCTTTAAGTCTGTCAAGCTAAGATCCACATAGGGACTTAGGTGTTAGGACTCTAAGTACCACATCAACATGCTCTTTAGATACATGTATGGCTTCCAGGGTCTAATCTACAATCTGTATGATACGTGGGGAGAATTAGATGCCTCAGAGTAGGATGCACAACAGCCAGCATACTGAGCGGGGAACTTGGTGTGCTTTAGTTTTCCAAAATGGAAACTAGAAGTGGGTAATAGGGGGAGGATACACCTTCCATCCCACCCCTCGTAAGGCACATGTGTCTGGGCTTGGGATTCACAACCTGTGCAGAGCAAAGGAATTCAAGATTCTTTGGGCCAGAGAGAAGAAAGTAGGGGATGCGTGACTACAGCTCTGCAATCAGGGCATTTGCACGACAGTTGAGATCTGTTATGATGTCTCCTCCAAAGAAAACAGACCATGCATAGAGCCCATAGTCCCCATAGGTCAAGCGGGGAAATATCACAGGGATGTGTGAGGATAAACACATTAAAGATTGTGAGGTGGTCAAGAGTCATTGGGGGAGGGACTCATAAATAAAGATATATGTTTTTATGGGAACAGGAGAAAGGACACAAACTTAAAAACAGGGAAATAATGGTCATCAAACAGCACAAATTAGCTAATGGACACACTTTTTACATTTTAAGTGACTAAATGAATGGTTTACGATACCCCTTTCATCCAAGAGACCTGCCACCTAGAGCTCAATACCTAGCTATGAACAAACGGCAGCTGGCCAAATTTTCAAGAGTGATCAGAACTGAATAGAGTGAGAGGTTTCCAGAAAACAACTCCTGTTACTGCCACAATTGGTGCTGAGCACTTTGGAAACTCTGAGCTCTGTAGTGGATGCTGAGTGCTCGGAAATCAGACCCTGTTAGACTGCAAATCCAAATAATAGAGGAGGAAACTTTGTTGCCATAGTAGTAACTTTTTCATAGTAATCATAGTTCAAGGTACAGAATATGGGGCGGGAATCTTTGCAATAAATTGATTTCACTGTGTGATAACACTTTAACTAGACTGTTCACAAAGCAAACTAAGCACAGCCATTGAATTTAAAGATTACAACTCTCAAACTCGCGAATAGCGCAAACCAACTACTGAACAGGCTTGCAAGATAAACATTTCCATCAAAAATACAGAAGGTGTATTATTTAGAGAAAACCCAGCTTTAATGCATTACAAATCAATACTTCTCATTTCCTTCTTCACATTTACCATCTCTGCATACACCAAGCCAATCATCACACAAAGCACAGGTGTATGAAAATTATTCAGATCCCCACAAAAACTCAGCTGGAATGAAATGCAGCCAGACAGAATAAATTCTGGCAAGAGAAAGCTTGAAGTCTCAGTGGTAGGCTCCAGAGCATTAGGGCCACATCCTGCCCTTGGAGGTTCAACCTAAACTGAACTTGCCAGAGTGACTCTGCATTTGTTTCAACAAAACAAAGTAAAATTTAGCCCTACGGCACCTGATTTTTCTCTCAAGATTTCTGCATTGGTGCAACCCTATTATCTTCAATGAAGTTATTATCGATCCACATGAGTGAGAGAGAAGAATCAGACCTATAAAATCTAATCTTGCTTTCCCTGCATTTATTTTAAGCCCTTTGAACCACTGGAAATCTTAGAAAAGCAGATTTTCTTAAGTCATTTCCTATCTTTCCTAAGTTTGACTGAGTAGAGAGAACACCACAAGAACAGCATTTTTCATGGGTATTGTGCAAGCCAGATTCTGCTAAGAGCTGAAAGAAAAGAGGCTGGGAGGAAAATTAAAAAACAAACCATGAACAAAAAGTGTTTCTAATTTCTGTAGACCTCTCTTTCAGTTTGGCATTCATGTAAAGGCTGATGATGGCTCTTCTTTTCAAGTCATAGTTCACCCAACCATAATTTCATTGCACAGCAGTTTTGGTTTCCTTCCAATCATTCATTATGAACACATTAATTATATGTAAAATGCATCATTTGTCTTTTTTTTGGAGGTGAAAATGGAAAACCCCAGGGTGCTTGGAGTTTGCATTAAATTCCACTTCTGATTTAACTCTATAAAATCATGTTCCCAAAGTAGAGCTGATGATTATGTTTAAGAACAGACACCAAATTTCTAAATAAAAACTGCTAATTTAATAAATCCTTGCACTGATTGTGGATACCTCATTTCTTTAATAAATCATTGTACCTTTATGAGAAAGCTGATATATAGATTAGTTGGCAATTGTGAGATGCATCTAATCATTTAAAGCACAAGCATGGGAACTGCATTGAATGTTCATCATTCAAAAAGAGAAGAAGAAAAGGAAAAACCTGTAACACCACGCTCCATGGTTTCATTATTACTGTCTCCTCTTTTAATGAAGACATAGCACACCACTTTGTTGGTCTAATTTACACTATAGATCAAAACTATATGAAATTTCCTAATACTGCGAGGGTGAAAAAAATTACTATCTACATGACTTACAATGTGCAATATTATTTTAGGTTATGAAATTAGCATCTCTATGCAGTCGCAAATGATTGCTAGGATCTGCTTAATCTGGCAGCAAATTTCTAGTCTCAGAAAGCTGAATACTATTAAGACTATTTTATCCCTACCACTAATAACTGAAATCTTCTGTTAGAGCTAAATCCTCCCAGCTTGTTTGTTCAAATGTTAGATCACACTTTCGAAGATAGAAGCAATTACCACTGCAGTGTTTATTTGCAATTTTTCTATCAGAATTACTTGTATATCTGACATTTGAGGTTGCTGTTATTGTTTTTTCTTCCCATCAGTCTAACACGCACAATCTGTCTCAAACAGTGAATAGAGCTATATTTTGCAATCACTCACATATATACAACTCCCAGTGAAACCAAGAGATGTTTAACTGATGGCAGAATTTGGCCCATGGACTATAAAGGGATTGGTGAACCCCTACCCAGGAAAAGAAATTATAACATGATGTTCTCTTATAAAGCAAGCAGATAGAGTGAGAGAGGACCCATGTATCTCTTTCAGTGCTGTAATGCTTGAGTAATTCTTCTCAAGTCAGTGGGTCTACTGAGGATCCCCTCTGCCATAACAAAGGGGAATAGGTCCTATTGGATCCAGTGAGACATTTAGTGAAGCAAACCATTCCTGAAATACTAGAAATGTATTTATTAACAACAAGGACTTCACAGTTTGGTCCCCAATTCTGAGTCTACTTTGACAATGGGCCAGGGAACATTTGATCTGAGTGAGCGTATAGACACCCAGACATTAATTTAAGCCTTCAAAGTTATAAGAACAACTATGACTGGGGGGGGGGGGGGGGGGGGCCGGGGGGCCACCGCCACCCAGTACCCTGCGGTGCCGCCTCTCAACCTCTGGCCCCATGTGCTCCCCACCACCCGCCACGTCAGCCCCATGTGCCCCTCCACCCACCTTGTCCAACCCTGTGGGCCCCCCCACCCTGTATGCCCAGCCCTGTGGGTCCCCCAACCCTCCACCGCTCCCAGTGGGGCCCCGTGAGCCCCCCCACCATTTGCCACTCCATCCCGTGCCACCACCAGCACCATGCCACCAGCATCCCACACTGCCGCCTCCGAGGAGCAGGCTGCAGGGGGGACCACAGGACTGGCCTCATTCCCCTGCTCCACCCCCTCCGTCCCCACTCTCATAACAGTGCTCTGCCATGTGTACTGCCATCAGACTGGTTGCCAAGGCAATCAATCAGAGTGTAAATAAAGCGTTACGGACAGACAGACAGACAGACTAACACTTTTATTATATTAGAATTGATGGTCATGACTTCAAACATGAAGTTGGAGGTGGGAAGACTCTCTAATATCAGTAGCATGCTAGGAAAATTAAACAGCATCTGTAACATCCTGAATGTGTGAGTGATGGTCATCTTCTAGTAGCCAACCCACAGAGGGCATAAGGAACCAGGTGTTTCTTTTGGCATTGCACATCTATCTTAGGGTCTCATTCTGACATACCGCAGTACAGTTTCCAAGGTGCAGCTGCAGGAAGCTGATATATATTTGGAGATGAAGGACATGGCTTCTGATCCCAGCTCCTCTGTTTGCTACAGTCTATGAGGAGGCCCCCATATGCATGTGAACTATGTAGTAATTATGACTTGTCTATAGGACACTAATTTTTTACTGAGAGAAACAAAGAAGCCAGGAGGTAGCAGTAGAAAAGAAGGGAAGGACAGGGAGTGAGGGGAAATGACCTCCTCTACATATTGCTGAAGACAAATATCCTCTCTTACTGTAGGGAAGCTGGTTCATGGCTTAGACTGTCACTTTAGAAACCCAGCTTCAATATTTGGCTCCACCCCAGGCTTCTTAAATGATTTTGGGCAAATCTCTTGGCCCCAAGTCCTTCAAGGCTCTTTAAGGAGTTTGGAAGCAGGCATCTAAATGCCTTCCTGGATCAGGGCTTTAGGCTCTTTGGGCATCTATACACATGCTCCGGCGTGGAGGGGGTGGCGCTCTAATTAGAGCAGCTCTCAGAGTGCCCACAGCGTCACATAGATTCAGCAACCCACATTTTGAAAAAGCAGAGAGGGCTCATTAAATAAAGCTTAATGAGCATTAGTTAAAGCACCCCTGCCACCATTTTGTAAAGAGCAGACACACGATGCGGAGGCCGCTGGGGTACGTTAATTAGCACGCTCCAGCAGACTTGCTGCCATTGTTCAAGTGGGATTTCTTTCACCGGAGAGATTGTGAGGCCACAAGTCTGGACGTACTGTGACCCCAGACTGCAGAGAACAAAAAAACAAGAGAGAGAAATACACAAAAAGCACAAAATGTGTTTATTTAGTCAGAACTTTTATATTCCTAGGAAATGGGCAATAAAGCTCTCTGGAAAACTCTGGATATTCCTGCAATACAGAGCATTAAACCACAGTACATATGTCCACAATTTTGTTACTTACCTTTTGCCTCATTTGTGTTATTAATTCTCTGTACGAGGTCGCTATGGAACAGCTCGGAAGCTGTATTAGTGAACACAGGAGAGACATTAGAGGTAATGTAGATAAGTTGTCTTTGTAGCTCGTACAAACAGAGAAGGGTGTCCTCCATCTGCTCTTCAGTTTACCCAGGCTAAGCATGTCATGAAAATTATCTGGTGCAGCAATAGAGGTTCCCCAAGCTGTTGGCTGCAAGGGAGTGTTTCCCCCTCGCTTGCTCTGCCAAGACCAAAAAGGACTGTTTTTTCTTCAGAGTAATAATTTACAAATGTCATCTTGAAATAGGTTCTGGAAAATATTTCTCTATCACTCTTACCTAATTTGAGAAGACCAATTACTTCCTCAAGGAAATCGGGTAGACTATTTCTAGGATTTTAAAATATAATTATCTGCTAATAGTCTCACATCTTGTATGTGCCAATCACGTTTTAGAAAGAAGAGCAACACATTCAGACTACTTGATGCCTGGTAATATGGTGAGAGGATAAACTTCTATTTTTGCGTTTGTGGAATTCCCTTTTGTCTTATTTATTCTCGAGTTACCTTACATATTCATTTGAGTGACAACACATTATTATGGTTAGCATATAAGGTAGTATGACCTTAAACTTGTATAGCAGCTTTTATCTGAAAGGATCACAATGTACTTTACCACTTAAACCTTGGCTCTTACCTAAAGTATGAGTAGTCCCATCAGAGAAGTGAAGCTGCTTCTGGCATAGAAACAGTTTACATCTTTCGTCTAGAGCAATAACACACAACAGCTTAGGAAAGGCAGTGAAAAACCACTCTATTGTCCGATTAAAAATGAAAGGGAGATCTTAGGGAGGCAGTATGTGATTAACCGTATTGGAATTTATCTTAGACGTTGGTAGTAACTTCCCTAATCTTTCCATGGAAGGTGCCATGGAATCACAGAAAGAAGAATCCTTACTGACCATGCATGATCCAGATTTGGCTCTTGTATCTCAACCATTAGATAAAGCCCTCCAGGAGTACCATGCTCCAGCTTTGATTTGCACTAACCTGGCAAAAAATGCATCCCATACCAACCTCACCTCCTGAAGCAACTGGGTGCATTTTGGAAGTTTCCCAATTATGCAGTCACTCAGATGAACGCTCCATAAAAGTTTTCTTTTCCCTGACATGCCATTTTTGCATAACATATGGAAACATAACAGCCAAAGGTACAGTACAGAGCATGGCAAAAAGTAATGCACAGAAATTTATGGCATGATAGAAGGTGTAATGGAAAAACATAAAAATTATAATTAATGGATTGCTTATTGCCAGTCTATAAGTTGGCATATTAATGGTCACTGACAGACCTCATTTACTGAGGCAGGCTTTAGCAATGCAATAAGACACCAAAATATGACTGTTCACCATATTTAATAACCATTCAAACTGTGTTAAGATAGCTCCACTTATCTGCAATCTCAGAGATGTGTTAATAACATAGGACCAAATCGCACCATTGATTTTCAAGTATAATTTTCTATTAAAACCAGTGGAGAGTATTACTTAAAAAAAATAAATTAATGGCATAATATTGCCCAAGGTTCCACTATAACAAACCCCCAGTGTTATAGCTCTCTAAGTCTCATAGCTCATAGTGACAGATAATCTTGTTTATCCTGTGTTTTCACTGCAGTATCTTTCCTTTGCACTATTGTTGCAGCCGGAGGCCTCTGTGCCACCAGTGCTTGTTGGTGTCTACCTCTGATGAGTAGTGAATGAAATAACCAGCAAAGAATCTATAGCTCTCTTTTCACTTCCCAAGGGGCAATGTTTGATTTCATCAATAAGAACAATATCAGCAGCTCTGCAAAGAGCTGGGAGCCCACCACTATGACCCTTCTATTTTAGATTCCACTCCAGTTTTTCTATGTTAGGATCTGAACTTATTATCTCAAAGCTCAGGGTTTGTAACGCCAGCTAGTTTTATAGCTATTAACTGCTGCATCCCACATTCAAAGGAGGTATTGCAAGCTCTGATAATAAAGAATGTGGCTAAAGTATTAATAGCCAGGGCTCGCTGCATGATAAAATCTACCTTGTCTTTCTTAATCCATGGCCTCAATCTTCAATATTTCAACAATTTGCACTAAAGAGATTGTGTTTGGGTAAGAAGTATAAAAAGAAAAAAAAAACCCACAGCATATTCTTTTGCTGTGTTAGGGATTAAAAATGTTTCACTCTTGATTTGTGAAAAACAATTCAAAATGAAATAATCGTGGCAATGGTTTTAGGTAGCTCTAAGCCAGGGGGGGAAAGACAGTGTAAAACAAAGCAAAAAAACCCCACCCACCTTCTGTCAGTGTGGGGGAACACACTCATTTTTAGCATTAAAATAATCCAAGTTTCTGTTGCACACAGGATTTAGTGGAGCAATACTCTCAATTATAAGCATCTGCTGTCCTTGCAGTGGTATCATATTCCACTGATTGTAATTGTGTTTTGTTAACAGGATGCAATTCAATTAGGGCCAAATCAAGATATGTCTAATATTTTAACAATATACTATCAGGCCCTAACAAATTCCCTGCACAAAGGAGGAAAAGCCTGATAGAGTTACTAGGTACAGAACATCCTCTTCAGTAGCGCTCTTAATACCCTTTTTAATACCAGTACAGCTGCTTTGGCAAAGCCTGGTTGCTTTATTATGATTGTGATTGTGAAGGAAAGAGTTCATATCTATGTTATGAGACGAGGAACATAAAATCACCAGCAGCAAACTTCATGAAAAGGACACTGTTGACAAAAATTATAAGCCAAAATCACAGGTGGCCTAAATTGATATTGACTCCATTTGAAGTCAAAGCCTTACCTCTGCTGAGAATCAGGCCTAAATTATTAAGGAAATTATTTTCCTTATTATTATAATCTCTTGTGTCATTATGTCATTACAACTGACAGATTTTTGTTTTTCAAATTTAATTTATTTTTCATTACCTGGAGTTTCCAGAGTTGCTGGGCAGTATGGAAGGACAGCTGTTTGTTTACGCTGTGTTCTCCTTTACTTTTCTTCCTAGATGCCCTTTATTTTGGATTAACGAAGAAACAACAAAGGAAAGAACAAATAAAGTGCTCGTGAGCGGGAGAACGATGTGAATCACCATGTAACGTTGTGCAACAGACCAGACAGTCTCCGTTAAAAGCACCCATTCAGATACATGGGAAGTCGGAAAAAAAACCAAGGCCAACATTGGACT
>NW_005841915.1:552314-589064 GCF_000455745.1 Alligator sinensis | reverse complement strand
CCAAATGGGGCAGCTGACAACTGACACCCAGGAAAAAGCTAATCTCCTCATTAATTACTTTCTGATGGTTTTCCACAAACCCCAGGGAATCACCCTGCCTGATAGGACACAGGATTACCAGTGTAAGGGCGATCACATGCCTACAATTGGCAAAGATCTTGTGAGGGAACACCTTGAGAGGCTGGACATCCACAAGCGAGATGGCCCAGGTGGAATGCACTCAAGAGTGCTAAGAGTTGGCTGACATCATAGCATAACCAATGGTAAGGATATATGAGAAATGGTGACATTTGGGAGACATTCCTGAAGACTGGGAGAGGGCCAATGTAGTGCCTATCTTCAAGAAAGAAAGGAAGCAAGATCCAGGGAACTACAGGCCAATCAATTTGACCTCAATCCCTGGAAAGATCTGGGAAAAAATCATCAAAGAAACCATCAACAACTGGCTAATGGCAGGCAACATTCTGAGAGATAGCCAACAGCCTTTGACTTGGTCTCCCATGATGTCCTCATGGTAAAATTGAGGAACTGCGGCCTCACCAACCTTACAGTCCAATCGCTGGGGAACTGGATCCATGGTCAGACCCAGAGAGTGGTAGCCGATGGAACCGAGTCAACATGGCACCTGGTGACCAATGATGCCCCCAGGGTTCAGTACCTGGACCAGTATTCTTTAGTATATTGATAAATTATCTGGATTCAGGTGTCAGAAGTGGAATGGCTAAGTTCTCAGGCAATACCAAATTATGGGGAAGTGTGGTCACTCTTGAGGATAGGCTGGGGATTCAAGCTTACCTGGACAGGTGGGCGGATCAAAACCTGATGACGTTGAACAAAGAAATACAAGTTGCTCCACCTCGGGAGAAAGAACCCACATCATACTTATAGGCTCGGCAGCGCTACACTCATTAGCACCATGACTGAAACAGACTTGGGGGTCATGACTGATCACAAGATGAACATGAGCCACCAATGCAATGCCACAGCCAGCAAAGCAAATAAAACTCTGGCTTGCATCTACTGATGCATCTCAAGCAAGACACGGGAAGTCATCCTCCCGCTTTACTCAGCCTTGGTGAGACCGCACCTGAAGTATTGCATCCAATTCTGGGCTCCACACTTTAAAAAGGATGTGGAGAAGCTTGAGAGAGTCCAGAGGAGAGCCATGTGCATGATTAGAGGTCAAGAGAGTAGGCCTTATGAGGAGAGGCTGAGAGGAATTGGATGCTTCAGCCTGGAGAAGCGAAGGCTCAGGGGTGACTTGGTGGCAGCCTATAAGTACATAAGGGGTGCGCATCAGGAACTGGGATAACGTCTGTTCACCAGGGCACCCCAAGGGAAGACAAGGTCTAACAGACATAAATTGCTGGAAGACCATTTTAGACTAGACATAAGGAAAAGCTTCTTTACCGTCCAAGTCTCCAGAGTCTGGAGTAGACTCCTCCCAGAAGTGGTGCAAGCACCTACTCTGGATAACTTTAAGAAATGCTTGGATGCTTATCTTGCTGGGGTAATTTGACCCCAGCTGACTTCCTGCCCCTTGGGCAGGGGGATGGACCTGATAATCTCACAAAGTCCCTTCTAGCCCTGATGTCTATGAAATCTATGACATTTTTCCAAGGCATGCTATTTGTTTTATTTCTAAGAACTCGGTGTCCCTTTATTTATGTATTTATGACTGCCTATACATGTTCTTGGGGTGGGTAGGTGTTTTAATTAGAGCAGTTCCCAGACAAACATTCTAATTAAAACAGCTCAACTGTCACGTGCATTAAGCGCCTGGCTTAATACATGTGATGGTGAAATGACACCGGAGCATTCTAATTAGAACGTGAACAAGTACATGGATAGGCAGTCTATGCTTTTATTTTGTTAAAATAAAAGTGTCAGAACAAATACACAGCTGTGGGTTATGGAAAGAATAATTTAATCTAGCCTCATAAATCAAAAATCACCATTATTTCTTTTTTTTCATTGTGAGTGTCTGTCAAGTGTCCCATTAAATAGTTGGGCCACAGAAGTTGGAACTAACTTAAAACTGTCCTTTGTGTCAGGCAAGCAGCTGCACTTGTAGTTGAGTGAGGCCTCAGGTAGAAATCTTTCAGTTAATGCACAAAGCTACATCAGGCCATAGATTAGGCTTTGAATTTCCTTCATCCTGTACAAGAAAATGGAGACAGGCCAATTTCACTTGTGTTTATAATCAGTTTCATACTCTGATTCCTATAGACAAGATTGTAAATTATAAATGTAGAGCTTTCAGTTTTATGTGGAAAAAGAGCTTTCATTTACTCACAAAAATTCCCAACCTATTTTTGTAGGTCTAAATCTAAGGCTGTAAAGCACATTCAGATGAAGAGCAGCCTGTCATACAATAATCCATCTAAAGCCTTTCAATCTTGTGAGCAGAAAGCTGCAAAGGAAGTTTCATTCCTAAAGGAGAAGAGGTGAATGTTGTCTTTTGAGCTGAGTTTCTAAACAAAAGGTATAGAGTTAGGAAAACCAACTTCCCCAGCAGCAATTTCAGAAGCATATACAATACACCCAGGGAAGGTTGAGCCAGGGAAAACTTATATTCACTTTGGATAACAGGACTACTGTGTGAAAGAAACCGTGAAATTTGCAAAATACCTATGACATTTACAAAATGTGATGAATCAGGAAAAAACCCATGCTGCAGAAAACAGATTGCTCTGGAATGTCATATGTTTCCATCTACTGTCATATGCAAGACCTCCCTCCCTCGAAAGTTTCCTTCTGCTCTTATGGTGTGCTCACTCAAACATTTCTCTATGCGACATAATGAAAAAGGAAAACAAACCATCTTTTAAAATCCTGAGCTTTCGACTTGTCCTTCACCGGGAATTTTACAACAACATCTCACACCACACCACTGACAAACAAAACCTCAACCCGCACCAGTGCCCACAGAGCTTCAGCAACCAAATGAAAGTTCAGGACCAGGACATTACATCAGGGTATCATTCTGAGCATGTTCTGCTCCGTGCCTCCAGTACCCCAGAATCTGAGAGATGACAGGAGGGAGACAGCTGAGATTTACTTTTAAGTACTAGCCCTCAGCATCAGAGAGGCAGCAAAGTGATAAGAGCAAAGGAAAAGCATATGGATTCAGACCTAACAGAACCCTTTTAAATATTTTCCCCTCATGTATTTAAGAGCAGAAAAAGGTTGGGCATTGTAGATAGAAACCCCAAAGAGTGCCTTTAAAATGCTTTTCAATCTAGCTAGCAAGGGGAAGAGGATCAGAGCGACCCTCAAAGAAAAAGGAGGTCAGCATATGAACTGAGCGCCAAATGAGCCCTTTTAAGTGGCTACTGGCTGTGACTGAAATACCCAACCCAGCTTGATACCTTCAGGTATCTCCCAGCTACCCCACTACTTACTTAGATGTCTACAAAATTCATAAGACAGAAACATTTTTTTTTTTTAATTGCAAGTCTTTTGGAAGTCCAGCCCTCACAAAGAAGTGCTTTATGCAATTATATGTATCGACCCTGTCCAGTGCTGTCATGTTTCTGGTAATTACTGTTCTCAGGAGCTCTAAAGCCAAATGGAAATGCCCACCAGTTTAGCTATAGGTCAGATAGCTAATGTAGTGACAGGCCTTCAAAGAACTCTAGCAGAGAGATTCCTGATGTATGATGAGCGAGATTTGGCTGACAGGTACTTTACTTTTATCTTGTACCTTAAAATAAATTCCAAGGAAAAAAAAAGCATAAGAGGAAAAGGTTGTACTGAGCCTCTCGAGGGATATTTGTATGGCCAATTTTGGGCTGCACTCTTAGATCACCCTCTTTATCTCATAGGGTTGAAACAGTCAGACATTGCCTTTGTGCCGCCATAAACATTTTTGCAGCCAGAGCAAGTAAACAAATGTCCATGCCCCTTGTAGTGTCCCAAATGCCCCAAATTTGTGGCCACAGCATAGATGGTATGAATTTGTGCTGTTTTATTGCAGCAGACATCTCTTAGGTTCATGGCTGGAGAGCAGAAATAGGACTGCCCAGAGCTGCCTGTCCTCTCCACCTGCCCCAGGCAGACATTCCCAGGTCATCAGGGGCCTGATCCTGAAAACTCTGGGCAGTCTTATTTCTGGGCCATGCAGGATCAGGTCCCTGAAGCCTCGATTCCCTCGTTTGGGATTGCCTGGGTGTCTATCGACACTTCGGTGCAGTCCAAGGGCTGGGACCACCTGTCAGATTCTCAGGGCACATGTCTATAAGCAGGGCACCTACCACTCACAGTCCTGCATGATCAGCGGGAGAGACAACGGGGCATGTGTTTCACCCAGTGAAGCAGATCAGCTCTTCTGGGATGTGCTCAGCACTGCTGAACTGTTGTATTTGGCTATGTCTGTTTGTAGCCATATGGAATATTTCTGTTAACAGGAGATTAACTGATGGGATGGATGAGAACGAAGTCAGGTCACTGCATACACAGTCAAAGACAGACGGGTCATTTCCAGAACAACTGTGCACTGTCAGTTTCTTTAGAGTGTCATAAAGATAGAGAAGGGATTTGATCAGAATCTGCACCTCCACAGGAAGAAATACTGGGTACAAAAGAATACACTAATTTAGTGGAAAATGTCATAACAAGTTTCATTGCTTGAAAATAAATGTTAGACAAATTCAAATTAAAGTAACAAAAAGTCAAAGAATGTATTTATAGCAATTTGGACAACTAGCCGTTGGAGTAAATTATCAAGTGAAGTGGCAAATTCCCCCTTAATATCTTCAAGTCAAGTCAGCATTTCTTTCTGGAAGATAAGATTTAGCTAAATGCAAAATCATCAGGCTTCATATAGGGGTAACTGGACAGCATACTATGGGTGGTGTTATAAAGGCAGTCGGACAAGATGATCCAATAGCCCCTTTCTGGCCTTAAAATCTAGGAATCTATTCACTTAAAAGCTATAGATCTAGTAAGAATCCAGAATTGAGCACAGAGGTGGGCAGAAAATATGTGATGCTGGGGGTCTCTTCTTGGCTGTAGCTTTTCAAGTAATAAAAGATGCTCAAGCCAGGATTTCATCTTAACTTTCTTCTCCTGGAGATTTTAGACCTAGCTCTCGTATCCTTAAATTAGTCAGGGAAAGATGACAAAAACTTTGCCTCAGCAAATCATTCTGCTGGATCTATCATCCTCTAACATATCCAAACACTAGTTGGAGAAAGCAAAATAATAATTAGCTTCAATCCAATTTAAAATGCCACAACCTCTCTCTGCTCTCGTTAGTCTTTCATGTTAGAAAATAACTGTATTCCATCAGTCACTGGTGCTGCTACCTACTTCCAAATGGCCTCTGTGGCAGTGTTGTGAAGAGGCGTTAGAGCAACGGGGAAAGCAACTCTGGGTGTGATTAATGAAGAGCTGGAAAGGAAGCAGTGCTAGAAGATGTCAAGGAGTCTGGACAAGAAAAAGCATCAGTGGGAGCTATTGTAGTTCAGGGAGGAGAGAAGAGCAATAAGCAGGGAAATTCTGAAAGCACAGACGTATGAGTTGTCCATCCATCTGGTTACATACATACCAGTCCTCCCCTTAACAGCTGAGTCCTTCAACATGGGCACTAGGATGTAGAATCATCTATGATATACAAGTAATCAGTTAAAACAATGTGAATTCAGAGACTAACTCCATTGTAGGGCTCTTCTGGTGTTATGAGACTTACTCTTAATTCAACTTTTCACCAGAACCCCTCTGCAGAAATGATAGCACCATAATTCACAGTGATATAGTCTAGTGTACACTATTGCAGCAATTGCAGTGTGCAGGTCCTATTCTTTGTATGCAATTCCCGACTGAGTTTCTTAAACATCAAGTAACCTTGTTTACACTTACATCAAAAACATTTATATGAATGATTGGATTAATTTATTGGTTTCTATTATTACATGGTCTCAGGCAATGGTTGTCAACCTTTTTAGATTCAGTGTACCCCTTAGAAAATGCAAGCTCTTAGTCTTCACATGTTTTTCATTTTTCTTTTTGGACTATGGAAAATAATAGAGCAGTTCTTCTGTTGCAAAGGATCTCAGAATGAACACAACAGGTCAGGGTATTTTTGACATGATGGATACCTGTTTGAAATCCCTGGGTTTACCTTGTGAATCACGTGTAAGTGGTTGCACATCTAACCATGCTAATTCTGCCTGGCACCTCACATCACCCTTCAAAGGATCTCATGGCATGCTGTGGCACCCTAGCTGAAAACCATTGCTTTCGGGAGCTGAGGCCATAAATCAGGGACTTTTGCAGTTCTGTCTATTCCAATTTATTCATTGTACACTTCAGCTAAGTGTCTTCTTCCCTTGCTCCTGTTGTAATATCGCAGAGGGATAGGAAAGGACATAAGCTTTTCAATGAGTGCAACTTCCTGGAAGTGCAGGATACCATCTCTAAAGAGAGGATACGGTAGGTATTAGTGCACTATAGCCTTGAATAAAAGTAAAAGCAGCTGCCAGCAAGGATCTGAAGCATGAGTCAGCCATGAAGCTGGAGAATTATAAAGAGAAAAAGTGTAACTGGTATCGGTTCCAATCTCAGACTCATCCAACAATGCTCCATTTCAGCCTGCATCCAAAGCCCATTGACTTCCGTGGTCTTTGAAACAGGCCCTTAAAAAGCTTGTGTAATGTCCCTGGCACCTAACATTTAGGTCCTTGTTATTTACCAAAAAAAAAGAAAAAATCTCCTTATAAAATGTTATTTTCTACTTCCCAGCTAATGCTTAGATGGAGATTTAGACCCAGTCCCACCCCCTCACCCCCCATGCACCTCTTCATTCTCCACATACATGGCAATTTGCTTGAAAGCTGCTCTCTGTTCACTTCCAGCTCAGATTTTTCTCAGCTCAGGAGCGAGTGCACACTGGAGCTGTCTCCACTTCTGGAAGTGTCTGCAAGTGAGGTCAGGGTGCCAGTGCTTAAGGCAGAACGTAAGAGTGATCAAGTCAGCGACTATTCATAGCATGCACAAAAGTAAACAGAAATGGCAATATTTTTTTCCCTTTAATGTATCTGTGTTCCAAGAGTGGCAACACTTACAGAAACAGGAGACAGGGAATTTGGACACAGAGCTGTAATTTCAAAGGTGACAGGCTTTACGGTGCTTCTGTATTTGACAACCAATATTTTATGGATATTTTTGGCAGCCATTGAAGAGACTGTTCAATGGAGTTTAAGTATTTCAGAGCATTTATAAAATTACAGTACATATTGGCATTATGATTGGCAAAATGATTGCCATCCATGAAGATGGGAATGGAGATATTTAACTGTGTATTTTTAATCGCATCTCTCTGTCACAGTAGCTTCCTTTACAGTGCAGATAGCTACAAAGAAGTAAGACATTCCCAGATTATCTCAGTTTAAACTGCAGACTTTGGCATTGAATCTAAAATTGACAAACAATGTTTAAAAGAAACAATTGTGACCAGCTTACTATTATCAATAGTGTTATTTTTTATGAATGACACACTGTGCTTTAACAACAAGTTTATTGTCAGAAATCATACTTTATACCTTTCAAATATTACCTTCTATAACATAAGGCTAATTTAATAGCATTCCTTAAAAGATGCACTATTGAAGCCCTCAAAAACAAACTTCCTAATGCCTAAGGTGCTCTACCCACATGAAAACAGTATGTCTAAGCATCAAGCATATTGAACACAAGAGAGAGACATTAGAGCTGTTTGTCAGCAGGAGGAGGAATGCCAAAACAGATGAAGAACTTTCTGCCTTTATAGAAAGTAAGAAAGGGGGTGGATGAGTACATAAAGAATACTAAGTTTCACTTCTTCGGGCGAAAAGCCAGCAATAATCTAGGACACTCCTCATATTTGAAAAGGGACCTTTAAAGTAAGAGTTAAAAAGGAGGTCTAGTATATTTTACAACATTTAATGCCCCTGCTTAAACCAGCTCCTCTCTTGACAATGTGGTCCCAACTCAGCCTTTAAATTTCCACTCCCCATTCTGCCCTAAATGTTCAGAAGTAAGGATGGAGGTACCTAATCCTTCTGTAGCCAGAACCTCAGACGCATGCACATGCACACGCAAATCAAAGGGTCTACATGAATTTGGGATGTGCAGAAATCCCCCAAGCTGCAAACTCAACAACTTAGCCAGTTTTTAAGGTAATGACAGGAGACCAAACCTGAACAGGACTGTGCATTTCCTCTGAGATGTTAATTCAATACAAATTGAGGGCATTTAGCACCTTGCAGAACAGACTATTACATATGTTGACAACACAATGGTTCAAATGGGGAACAAATCTATTGAACTCAATTACACCAATGTAAAAGGGGTATAGGCAAAATCAGCATTAGACCCAGTGTGTTTACTTTGGATTGCTTTAGAGGTACAAAATGTAGGTCAGCAATTAACCCTAGGGATAATTTTAACAGAACCAAATTAATTTTTTGTCTTTAGCTAATTACTCATGGAAGCCTCTGTGGAACGTGTCAATATTCTTTTTCACTCAGGCAAAACCAAAGCATTAACACCAATCTTACTAGACCCAGCTCTTTACTCTTCTCTCTTTCAACCATCACATGAAATTTTAAAACAGAAAAATAGTCTGGGTCAAGGTCAAATGCTACTGGGTTTTGCTGTTGTAAACATGCAGTGGCTCCAGTGGTGTAAACTGAATTACTCCAGATTAACAACAGGATACCCAAGAGTAAAAAATAGCCCTCAGTTATTATCAGGCAATAATTAGTTTGCAATCATTGTCCTTGGGTCAACTCTTATTTATTTCCGGGGATAACTCCATACAAGTCACAGCTACACTTAGGACCACTCTTTAAGAGTAATGTAAAAAAAGAATGGGGGTCCTTTTGTCTGGACATATTCTGAGGTTCTGGGACAGGGCTAACTTCTTTCAGAGTTAACCAGTGTAAACGTGCATTTAATGGCCTTAATAATACTTTCTACCAGAAGTACATTTGTAAATAAGTTTTAAAAGTGCATCCTTCTAGCCATAAGGAACTATTTTGTTTTTGCAACTTTATTTTCTGCCTAGTAAAATCATATCTGAGACCAGTGAGGGCTCTCTAGAGGGGTGAAAGCATGTGTTTGGGGCAGTTTTGAAGAATTTTCCTGAGAGTGCGTCAAAGAAAGAGCATGGTTGGTGCCTTGTCCTTGCTGGGATTCACGGTGGTCTGCTTATCCTCTAACAAGAAGAGAAGCCAGTCACCTGAAAGAACACGTGTCTCAGAGACTAAGTTCAAGCAGAATCCAGCTGGCTGAATCATGTTGCAAAGTGAATTTAAATAAATAAAATACATGAAAATATCACACACGGACCACACAAGTGCCATGCTGGAAAACCCTTGCAGCAGAATTGGTGATGCACAATTATCTGCTTTATGCCTAGCAGATGGAAAGGATGTTGCTGGGGAGAAAGAACTGAGTAAACCTAAGGGTCCAACTTCGAGAATGAGATTGGGATGTCAGTGCGCTAGCTCTTATCTTAGTAGGAGGATGCAATCAGGCAGGCATGAGCAGAGCACGGAGTTTGTAGACAGCTGCTGCTGTCCCCAGTGTTCCCATCTGACTGAGTACTGGGAGGGGGGCATGACCTGAGCCACTCCTGCCCCACTCCAGGCACGCTGCCAGGGAGCCATGCTCAGCCAGTGGCAGCAGTGGACAAGTTCCCCATCCCTGGACCTGCTCCCAGGGTAATAGGGAACACCCAGGGAACCTGCCTGCTGCTGCTGCCACTGCCGCTGTCACTGCTGCTGTCCCTGGCTAAACCCAGCTCCCCACGCAGCCCAGCTGGAGCAGGGCAAGAGCAGCTCTGACTAGCAGAGCAATATGTATTGTTTGTGTCAATGTAGCACGCAGGTGCCCTTATCACGCACCAGGACCCCATTTTGCTAAGTGCTGTAATAGAGAACAAGTGACTGCCCCAGAGAGTTTACAATCTAAGACAAGATACAAAAGATAAATGCTGCCAGACAGGAGAGTAAAAAGAGCGTGACTTGCTGGTACAACACTGTCTTTGGACTATGGAATAAGCACGTGGTTCTGTGTTTTGCACTAGGAAGTACATGGGAGGGGATTCAGGAATGAGAAAAGAAATAAGAAGCCGATTAAATCTGGTGTGATTTTACTGAAAGAAAATTACTCCAGGCACCCCCTGATTAACTGACATCAGCATTTGGCCCTCAATCTGTACAAAATGGGGAAGGGGGAGAAAGGGGGAAGAGGCTGAATAAATAACATACAGACTCACTTTATATAAAAATAAATAACATAGATATAGAAAGAAAAAAGCCAAACAACTAGCGAAAAAGGTTTGCCCGTAGGCATGATCGCCACAATATTTGGGAATATTTTAACAACATGTGCTCAGCCTACTGCCCCCATATAACACACATGGCTGTTCACATGCCTCATAACACAGAGGGCAACTCTGCTGCATGTGAAATGGATGCTGTGACAGGTCACTGTTGATTTATACTGCACCACTCACGGAGGAAGGAGTGATTGCCATCTTAGCCCAGCCACCGTCAGGTTGACACACCGTACTGGACTAAACTTCACCCCGGGACGCGGTGGAAGTAAACAAGCAAAACTAAAAGAGAGCGCATTTCATTGACTATGTGCATTGAGCAAAATCACATATTGCTCTCATGACTCCCTCCCAGGTTTGCTCTACAATTTGATTTTTAGTAATCATGTTTTATTCTTTTTCTAAGAGCAGCAAACACTGCCCCTGAATTGTTTTCCAACACTGTATGCTCAGCTGCCTTCACCTTTTCTGCAGGGAAAAGATCCTATATTGGATTTTACTTTCACCCCAGCAGTAACATTTTGCATATTACAAACAATGGAGCTGCGAATGGGAAGGACTCCATTCTGGCACAAAAGTAGCATATTCCTCTTTATATGTTGACACTGTGCAATACAGCTCTTTATTATTAAAGTTTTAAACAAATTCTTACATCTCCAAACCAGCTTTGGGCTTTAGTGAGGAAGTGTGAAAGGACACAGCCCCATTGTGTTGCATCTCTATAAGCCCTTTGTTACCAGTCAACAAAGTCTTTAAATGCCCTGCTGAATGGGAATTTTGCCAAGCAGCAAACCAGTTACTTGGCCTTATTAAGGGCACCTCCTACTGGTCCTTTCAGAGAGTGAATTATGCTTTCTTTACTATCAATCCCCTGCTAGGTTTCTGAAGGGAGAAAAAGGCTGCTAAGAGGTGGAGTGGAAACTCAGAGATTAATGAGCAGAAGCCAAAGACATTTGAACAGCATTACCTTAAAGGTGCAAGGTCTTTTTTATTTTGTCAGCTGAATCCAGGTTATAAAATGGGACTTAAAATAACCACATCTTTGAGGTGTGACACCTCAGAAAAGATCCAGAGGTTCAACACAAGAAAAACTTTGCAGAATTCTAGCTTGCAAAGCAAAGCACAGGCCAGGGAACTTGCTGCAACGTACAGATTCATGGCTCCAAACGCAGCGTGATGAACAAATACATGCTACAAATAGGTAGCAACATATGCACAAATAAAATGCCCAGCTAGGAAACAACCTGCTCCTATAATTACTTTTCTGCATAATAGCAGCAGACACCACTCCCCTCTGTACCAGGAAGGCAGCTTGTTTGCAGTGTGGGTTTGGCCCTCCATACAGTATAGGGCTTTCTTCACTCCCCTCCTCACACACACACACACTCTCCATCTCACTGTATGTCAGGAAAGAAGCCTGCAAGTCAATCATCTTTCAAGAAGGAGGATCACTGACATGTCTCCCATCTACTAGCCTTTAAGCTGCAAATTCAAGAGAGACACCTATTCATTATCCTGCTCTGATTGCCAGGTCCCACCTTCCATATAAGTAATTGCAGAGGACAATGCTGAGAGAGACATGCACATTGCACACATGCAGTCACACACAAATGAGCCTCCTTGTATTTAATAGAAGCATCTTCCAGTTCACTTGTTAGCCCTCACGCACAAAAAAAAGACCCCCCCCCCCCAAAAAAAAAAAATTAAACATTTTTTTGGAAAAAGGAACCTCATCTACACAAACAATTTAAGGCATTTCCATTAGCATACAGCTGACAACCTGAATGATGCTACAACAGAGTGAAGATCTTTTTGCAAAGGCTTCATCTGCAGCACTTTCCCCATTACAAAAAGCTGCTTTAATAGTGTCCGTGTGCATGTGTGTGACTGTGTGTGTGTTGGGGGGGGGGGTGCTTCTATTGTTCATCAGTAGTTGGTGTGATAGCAATTTGTATGCATGTGTGTTTATTTTATTGTTGCAGTTCGTGGCTTCTCTCTTCCTGAGATCCCTCCTAATGAAACACTGCTCATTTTCTTTGGGAGACAAATCCAATGATCACTGGAGAATAATATTTCTTCGCACACATTTCCCCCCACCTCTCCTCACCATTACCCCCATGCTCTCACACTCCTAGCCACCTACAAATCAACACTGCACTTTTTTAGTTCCTAACACTTCTTGGATAATGCTGCTGTTTCATTTTTTTTTAAAGAAATCTCAAATTCCCAACTCTGCTCCATCTCCTGCATAGATGGCCCCTCAGCATCACTGTATCATTTCCCCCTCTTTCCTTCTCTATCCCAATTCAATACACAATTGGCTTTGCCATTTTTAATTAGAAAATGTGCCTGCCAAGTGCAAGAGAGACAACCCCAAAGAATATCAATCAAAAGGAGTTTGGAGGGGCTTCAGAGAGAACTGCATTTTCTGTCCCCTCAACTAGTATTTTGGTTTTCTTCATTTCCCTTTCCACGCTCCTTCCCCGTCTCAAAATATCCCTTCCCCTCAATCTCAGCCTGAAGATCCCAAAGGCTACTGGCAAATATATCCAATAGCAAGAGGAATTAGGTGCAAAAAAGAATATGAACCATCCCCTCCATACACACACGCACGCACGCACACACACACTACTGCTACATCCTCCCACATTTCTCCTTTATTTTTATGGGTTTCCTTCCTTTTAGTGGCTCTCCTTTTTTCAAAGGCTACACAAGGTGCTTCTCAGCCCAATTCTCTCTCTCTCTCTCTCCAAATCTACGTCAAGTGCTTGCAAGAGCTTACCCTGACGAACAACAAAAACCAAATCGAGAGTGGAGGGGGTGGAAAAACAAAGTCTGTTAGCACATGAGAAATGGGCACATTCCTTCAGGTTTGACAAAATCCACCCATTATCTGTGTAGTGCAGACGCAAATAAGGCAGAGATGACTTACCGGTGACTTGAAGATGCAGGCTGATCAGAGAAAACCCGAAGAGTAGAAAAGCCAGCTTTGGTACCCAAACACATCCAAGACTATTCTCCATATTTCAACACACACCTACAGAGATTTGGGTCCTGAGCACCAGCAACAACAAAACACACGCACACACAGCCCCTTCTGCCTCCTCCTCTTCTGCTTTTTTTCCTTTTTTCTTTTTTTTTTTTTTCTTTTTCAGTCCCTGCTGACGGGAATCAGCAGAGGGAAAAGGAGGGAGGGGGGGGGAAGGAAAAAAAAGTTACATTCAGTCCAGCAGCCTCCAAGCCTCCAGAATGTGTCAGGAAACTAACTCAAGGAAAAAAGGGAAGGATGGGGAAGGACCTTCCCACTGTTGGAAAACCATACATAGAAAAATCCTGACAAAAAATAGCTGTCCAGGGTGCATCAAATGATGGGGGGCTGGTCCGTTTCCATCACTGCGTTAAAGTACCAAAAAAAAAAAGAGAGAGAAAAAGTCGGGAGAAAACAAAAGAGCTCGTGATTTTCCTCCTTCTTGACAGATGTTGATGAGGGGGGAAAAAAGAGAGAGGGAGAGAAAAGGATGTAAAGCTCTCACTTGTTACTGGAGCTGTCCACCAGCAGTATGTGAGATGGGAGTTAGAGCTGTAACATCCATTGATCCGAAGAAGTGGAGGGCTGGAAGGGAAAACGTGGAGAGCGGAGAGAAACCAACTGGATCAGGGAAAAAGATTCCACTGGAAGGGGGGAAAAAAGAACTGACTGAGCCTGGCTGCTTTCAGCCGCTATATTTGCTGAGTCTACATATGAATGAGCTGGGATGCCCTCTGTAGGCAAAGCGTGGGAAGTAACTTTTCCTCAATGGAGCTAATTAATACAATGCATTTCCCCACTTTATGTTGCTCTTGCTCCTGTCACTGCAAAGCTCCCTAGTTTAGGATTGCACAGGGCTTGGTTGATTTGTTTCATGTGCTCCTGTGAATTTGACCTGCACTGACAGTTATTTAAATCAGTAATCAGAGCATGCTATTTTACACACACACACACACTGCAAATCTAAAGCGTGCAGAAGTCAGGAGCTAGGCATCTAAAAAAAAGTATAATTTAATTTTATATAAAAGCCTTTTGGTTACTAAGAAACTTGGATCTCTTTTTATTTATCTTTTGGATCTTGAGATTTTAATATCCACTTTTTTCCACATCTTTTTTTTTGCAATCGTGAGATGGAAACGTTCCATGTAAAATAAAAGCCAACATTTGCACAAAAAAGCTGTGAGTCTGGAAGGTGACATTATATACAAGACACCAAACTATCACAAGTCTTGTGATAAAAAAAATACAAGAGTGGGCAATGGTAATGTTATGCTCCTAGTATTATTTTATTCTGCAGCACAAGCTTTAGCACAGCATAGGTCAAATAACCAGTTGATTTATTCTAGTCCTCAGCCTCTCTTTAACTGTTGCCTTGATCCACTATCCACCAGAAGAGCTGCACAAATATACTGAGTCATCATCTTTCACAATTTGACTCACAACTTTGTCCTTTTTAAATGGAAAAGAGCTCCAAAGGGTGCTCCACAGCACTTTATAATCTCAGATGCCTGCTGCAGGCATCTCACCGGGCACTGAGATGCCTGCTGCTAGAACTATAAAGAACTATAGACCTATAAAGGATGACATGCATTTACTCAGGAGAGGATGTTATGTTGTTATAGGCTAGGGGAAGAAATTACACATAACCGGTATAAGTGATCGGAAACCGGTCCAAATCTGTAATACAGCAGAAGTTCAATGTACATAAACTACTTTCAAAATGGCCAAAACTTGTTTGAGATAAACCTAGATGGATATAATCTCAAACTTAACTGATTTAGGTTAAATCAGTGTATTGAACTTCTGTCCCATATCCCCTCCAGATTCAAGTTAACTCAAAGTCCCCCAGCATCCCACAATACTTTGGTCCAAACCGTCTGCTCTACTCCAGCAGGAAGGTATGCTCTAATGCCCCCTGGCTTCTGGCCTGGGCCACTGCAGGCATGTGGCTGCATTTATGGATCAAAAGTATGTGCCTGTTCGCTTTCCTTATCAGTTCAATCTACACAGCTTAGACTAACTTGAGAAGATTTTGATTGTCTGTATTTAGTCATAAAGTGGAGGCCTTCTGATGAAATGTTAACAAAGGTCTGATCCTCTTTTCTGGTGGCTGTTTATCTAAAAAAGCACTTCTCAAGAACTGTCCTGCATGACATTCCTAGTCCTGGTGTCCTTACTTGGACAAAATTCCCATAGGAGTTTTAAATCCCATACAATAGAATAGAAAAATAAGATACAGACCTTAAATACCTTTCATGTGCAGCAAGGTCAGACCTTCTCAACGTTATTTTGAATTGGTTCTAATTTTCTACCAGCTTTTTATGAGCTCTAGTTGTTTTGCTTTCATAAAGTAAAGCAGTGGTGGTCAACCTTTTTTGGGGGAGTTGTGGCTCAAGCTAAGCCCTTCTCCTGCCCTCAGTGCTGTTCTGATCCCCACCCTCTTGAGGTGTACTTGATAGACTTTGTACCTTCCCATATCAGATGGAAATGGTGGGGCTTGAGTCTGCAACACAGGGAGCAGGACACTGCGGTGAGAGGAGATGTCACCACCAAAAGTCAGTTAACCATCCCCTGGTTCCAAAACCACCATAGTTTTAGCAATGATCCAAAGTCCTTAATTCAGCGGTGGCTGCAAAGCCAGGGGAGGGTTAATCTGGCTCTTGGCAATCACACCCAACACTTCCTCTCATAGCAGTGTCCTGTTCTCCCTCTGCTCCACTTGGTCACAGACTTGAGCTGCTCTACCTCTATTCTGGTGTCCCTGTTTATTGAGTGCCCAGGACTCATGTACCACACGCAGCAGCTGCCTGTACCACTCAAGACATGCATGACAGGTTCACCATGCCTGTTCTAGAAGCTGCTTCATTACGCATCCTTTTTGGAGAAGATGGAAAGAAAAATGAAGTGGACTGATTCTGATGTAATGCATCCAGTGATACTTCCTATGAATATTTAATCCAAGTCAAACAGAGGTAGGCTCTGCATGGTGACAGCACAGTACAAGCTTTATCCTTAGTCTGAAAAGTGGGAAAGCCAGGAGCTGCAGGGTCTGAGAGTAACTAACAGCCTCAGTGAAGACATCAGCTATGTCACAAGGAGATCTATAATACTGAAGTTCTATCTATTGAGCCTAGGAGGACATTTGTCTCAGAAGACTTCCCATAGGAGCAACTGAAGACAATTCATTTTATGAATTCAAAAACAATATGGAGTTCACCAAAAAGGGACTTGGAAGAGATGACCCATGAGGTCCCTTCCAAGCCTATGATCCCAAGATGCTCTACTCTATATGATGCTCTACTTTTTTGGTTTTGCTGCTACCTTGCTTATTGGTCCTTCACCATCTGGTCATTTTTCTTCCCTTACCTTCTGGCTTTCTTCAAATCTCTTCCATTTGTGTATCTCCTTTCTCTCTGTTTTCTTGGAAAGTCCCATCCCCATGCCTTCAGCTGTGACCCTTGTGTGGATGACTCCAAAACCTACTACTTTGCTTACATTTCCACTCTCATATTTTCTGCTGCCTCTTAAATATTTCCTTGGCTATCCCATTCACCCTACAAAACTAAACACCAAACTGAGGGCCAAATTGTGGTTGTACTTTTGCATACCTTGCCCATGTGATATCCAATACTTGTGCTCAAAAGCAAACATGTAATTCACCTAATAGAAAATAAATAATTTTGTGTTAGCAGGATTGAACTGTTCATAACATCGTGTTCTTCTCACAGAAACTTGATAGGGGACTCTGACAAACCAGTGAGGCCATGTGCTGTTTCTTTGCAAAGAAATACAGGAATAGCAGAGGTAAAAGAAGTTACTCCAGGTAAGGATCTGCCACAGTACCTTCAGCATAAGCAGTTTCAAAAGACATGGACTTCAAAAGGTGGGGGGGGGGTTACCTAGCACCCTAAGAAGCTGTATAGACAGGTAACAGCTCAGAAAAGACGCAGACCAACAAATAATATAAGCTGAAAGTCTACGGTTTTAGGTAGGAGTCAGGGTTTCAAAAGTGCTCTGGTCCATGCTGGATCAGATTTGCAAAAACATTAAGCTGCACACTGGTTGAGTATTTTTGAAATTCTGGCCCCAATTTTGAGAAACATTTGGAAATCTAGTGCTGAAGTCATGTGTGGCTGCCATTGCTAGATAGATCAGCATGGCTGGAAGAGCTGGACAGGAAATGGATCAGTCTACACATGCCCTGTTTCTTATATTCTTTTCCTAAAGTATCTATTACTTGCCACTGACAATGACAGGATACTTGGCTAGATGGATACATGGTCTGACCAGCATAGCGTGTCTTTCATTCGTACAGGTGACACTAACAGAATTCGACATTTCTGTATCTTGCACCCCTGATTCTACATCTGCACAGGACATTGGACCGGATGACATGCAGTCCATCTCAAACCTATGACTACATGCCTCAATCTGCTGTCACGCAAAAGCAACATAAGGCTCAACTTCGATATAGGAACAGTGGTCAATGTTAATGAAAGAGAGGTCCTTTAAGCATACGTGAGAACAGTGAGAACAGGACATGGTTTTATTTAGAGCAGGGGAGGGCAATTATTTCGGACAGAGGGTCACTTACTGAGTTTTGGCAAGCCATCAAGGGCAGCATGACAGGCAGTTGGGGGCAGATAAATATTAATTTTCTTATTTTTTTAGGGGCCCCATGGGTGTTGGATAGAATGGCCTGGTGGGCCGCATCTGGCCCACAGGCCGCATTTTGCCCACCCCTGATTTAGAGGTATGAAAAATCTGACTTCAGCCTACATCTATGAGGCCAAAAGTAACATCTCTGTCTTCATCATTAAATTTCTCTGAAATTTGGAGAAGTTTGGATGTAGATCCCAGTTCAAACCTATGTGAAGGACACTCACTGCTACTCTACTGCAACTTTGACTTTCTAATTCAGTAACATTTAAGGCAAGAATCGTTCAATATAATCTATGAACCAGAACATGTATGCAGTCACTGCCTTATAAAAGTAGATCATGTCCTGCTTTAGGTCAGACTGAGATCTCTATGGTAATGAAAACCTTACCAGTACTTGAGAAACCAGAGGGATCTCTTGCAACTTACTTGCCTGCCACCCACCTAATTCTCCTAGAAGTGGAATCACATACTAAATTTACTCAAATCCAAGATGACTCTGAATTTAAGGCAACCCTTGAATAATTACATTCTATACCTGGAAAAATGATAAATTTGTATAAATTTTCCATGTATCAAATCTAATTCTTGGGAGCAGGTGGGGGGGGAGCCAGTATTGGGGAGGCAGTGGGGGTAATTAAGCAGCCCCTTGCCCACCTGCACCTTGCCTCCTGCCACCCATCCCCCCCCCCACTTGTCCCCCAGATGCCTGGCCCCCATGCCTGTGTGTGCAAGTACCTGCCCCCCTTCTCTCCTGGTAGTTAACTCCTCATGCCTGCACCTCCTGGTACCTGTCCTCCATCCCAGTGCCTGCCCCCACCCCTGACCCCTGCCACTACCCCTACCACTTACCCTCCAGTTGCAGCAGGGCTCCATCCCTACTCCAGCCTAGGCAGGGAGCATGTAGTTAATCTGGTCCCAGCCCAGTCCAGTCCAGCATTTGTTGGCAGCTCTGGCCAGGCCTCAAAGCTGAATTCCAGACTAGAGTTGCTGCTGCTACCATTGCTACTGGACTGTGCCTGGAGAAACTGTGTGCTCCTTGCTCTAGGCTGGAGCAAGGACAGAGGCCTTCCAGAACCAGAAGATAAAGTGGGAATGGGAATGTGGGGCAGAGGCTGAAGGGGAGTAGGCAGGGCATTGCAGAGGTGGCAGTCCCTGACCCCAGGCTGGGGCTGGAGCCTCAGCAATGCCGCCCCCACTTCTTGCCTCCCCCCCCCCCCCCCCCCTACACACACCAACACCCCACCACACACACATCCCCACACTTCTTGCCCCCCCCCCCCCCCATACTGTAATCCAAGACAAGGAGCTTTTTTCCCACATGTTAAATAGGGTGGGGGTGCATCTTTCATTAGAACAAATATGGTATATGAGATTAGGTTTTTTGGCTGTTAAAGAAACATGTATTGGAGAGGAAAGGAAGGCTGTAAGGCTCAGGCAACTGGATTTGTATGAAACACCTGTTTTTTAATTTCTGAAGGTTTAGTGTCTGAAGGATTTAGACCACCACTAAAGAGTACACCCCCCAAGCCTCTATGTACAATAGCCATGTTAACCAACACATCCAGGTGTCCATTTTCTTTCGGGGAGAGATCAGATACCCCAGTTCCCTGGATGTAGAAACAAGTATCTTTATGGAGGGTACTGAACAGCCCTTAGGTACCTAAGTTTTTTAGACCAGTGGATCCCAACCTTTTTTTTTCCATACCCACTGCTGGGAGCAGACTGCGGTGGTAGTGGTGGAGGCAGCCCAGGGGTGGGGGACAAGGAGCTGCCAGCACATGGCTCAGCTCCTCTTTTCTGTGCAGTGCTGCTGGCATTGCCCCCATAACTCTCATTTAGGTCACAACCTGGGTTTGGGAACCGCTGCCTTAGACCCTTGCTACCCTTCCAATTAACTAAACTCTCCATATACTTTCCCCTGTAAATATTGCTAAAATCAGAGTGATGGATACTTTTGTAAAGAGGTAAAGAGGAGTCTTTGTGTGTCTTTTAGACATCTATTTCCCCCCCCCCTTTTTTTAGCTTTGTAGAGTTTGATGATTATGAGAGTGACATGTAGCTTGTGGACCCTCACTGTCCTGGTTCTTGTGGTGCACTGTATATCCTTCTTTTAAAGCCTAGTATATACAGCACCAGAGAGAGGCATGAAAGAATTTTGCCATCTACTGAACACGGGAAGTTTGAGCCGCCTCTTCCTTAGTCTGGTTTCAAATTAGAAATTTGAAGTTACTCATACTTTAAGCTAGCATAACTGCAAATCAGGTCCAATACATTCAGCATTTTTTTGCAAGCTAGGGAAACCCCATATGAGCTATAGGGGGAACAGAAGACAATTCAGCATACATGAGTGTGACTTATAATAATCTGAGACACTGATTCTCCATAATGTTACTTCAGTTCTATATTAGTGAAACTTGATTTTGTTCATTTGAATACATAGCCCAGATGGAGAACTGGGGTAAAGTACCATTGGAGATATAGCACGGAGAACTATGCTCATTAGCATTCAAGAGTATTTGGCATCATCCCTTCCCATCTTCCAGCTTTGTTATCTTAGGTCAGAAAAATATGGCCTCTCTCTACTGCTTCTTCACTCAGGAACACTCAGAAGAGATTTAATGTACTGAGATCTTTACAATAGCCTTGTGGGAAGCAACGCTTCCAGCCTACAACTGAGATGAAAGTGCTATATCTTTTAAGACGGGTTGTTAGTGTATTTTCTCCTCTTTTCTCCAGTCATATTTCTGTTGCTTTTTTTTCACCTGTTCATTTCCTAACCCATTCCCTCTCCCTCAACTCATATCATCACTCAGGCCTTGAAAATTACACACAAGGCATTCAAGGCAGCTTTCAAAGTGAATAATTTCTTCCAAGTGGTAAAATAGTCAACTAGCTGTGCAATGGACTGCTGTACATGTAAAGAACAACCCTCTGACCAACCTTTTCTATTTTCTCCATCTGAACTCACTTTTATTCATAATAACTGTGCACACTGCTAGAGAGCAACATGAAAAGATTGTGCCTGGTCCACAGTAACAAAACCCCCAAACAACAGCAGTGATTAATAAAAACCGGGGGGGGGGAGTTATTTTCTTTCCTCTTTAATTTCCATTTCTGGGAGGTAGCCAAATAAAATAATAAGTTAGAACACATTCATCCACAGAAACACTGCATTAAAATTACCTCATCCTCGATCTCTCATTGGCTGATCACATAGGATAATAAGAACGTAGGGCTAGATGACCTCATGAGGTCATCTAGTGCAGCCCCCTGCTCAGGACAGGATTCTCCCTGACTAAACCATCCCAGAGAGACATTGGGTGCTTATAGAAGTTATCAAACATGCTGTAACGTTAAGCACTTTATACAAAGCACTTAAAGTTCGTGTCATTGAAGGTAAAAAAAGCTTTGGTATTTGGTGGGGGGGCTCAGAGCCTCCATGCACTGACAGAAGCCAGGAGGTAGGGAGTGCTGTAGCCTTCTCTGGAAACCCGGCAGCCCAGCTGGCTGGTGTCTTCAGGCTTGCTTCCCTGCCCATTTGGGGACATAAACTGCTGGCCAGGCTGCCAGGGATTCCCTCATGTTGGGGGACTCTCTCGGAGGGATGAACCTCTGGGCAGTGCCATTGGGCACCAAGGACCCTCTCTCCTGGTGGCACAGGGAGGAGACTCTCTGCCTCTTCCCTGTGGCAGACCAGGGGCATGACACATAACCCTCATAGGGAACTGTATACGAGTTCCCTAAGGTGCTCTAATTCACAGCACTTTCATTTATTACCTGATTTAACAAGAGTTACATTTTTGCATGATCGGCCATTTTTAAAGCACTCTGCAGCCATGCACATGTATTATGACATGGCTGTTGAGTGCTTTCAGGGGCCAGATTGTGCAAAAAATATCGCTTCTCTTTGTGCCCATAGTTAGCCATGTTAGTCTGAAGTCAAGTAGAAGGCATGGTAGGTTTGACAGACAAGTGCCTGTCTAACCTGCTCTTTGAAATTTTCAGAGATGGAGATTTCACGACTTCTCTAGGGAACATGTTCCAATGCTTGACCACCCTCACAACTGGAAAGTTCATCCCAACCTCCAAACTAAGTCTCCTCTGTTCAGTTCATAATTGTGTACATTGCTAGAGAGCTACATGAAAATTTGGGCCTGAACTATAGTAACAAAGCCCCAGAACAAGAGTAGTGATAAATAAAAACTGATTATACAAAGTGTAAACTTCCAGATGATTTTTCCATCAGCATCCCCAGCAGTCCCTGAAAAAATTGCCTTTCCAAAATAAATAATTTTATTGCATGTTTTCCACGTATACAAACATCATAAAGTGATTGCCAGGCAAAGAGAAGACATCTAACTCTAAGGTCACTTCATGTTTGACTCTGAGGATATAGCAAAGCTATTCCTCTAATTTTACTTATATCAGGTATGAACAACAGACTGGAAAGGACCTCCTAGATCATCAAGGTCAGCCCCGTGTTACTTCAGACACCACACCCCATATTCTATTTCATATATCGATTGAGCTCCTTGTTAACAGGAGATTGTTTTTTGTCCCATTCAATCCCTACTGGAAGTAGCAACTTATACCAGAAGTCACATCAACTTCAACAGACTAATCAGAACGGTGTGTAAGAATATCACAAACTGGCCTGAAATATGTAACTAAGTAAAAAATATTAGCAGAGTTTATGAGGTGTTAAGAATAGAGTTCAGTGAGGGTGCAGACAGATATCTTTCAATAATATGTAAAATAGCTATTTGAAACTTGCAACAATTACAGGAAAACTTCATTAGTTTGATATCGGGAAGTTCAAAGTATTGGATACTTTGAAGCGACTGTCACTCCCCAGCCAAAAGGATAGGTTTTTGCATGCCTTAGGATATGGATAATTAAAAATATGGCTGCTTTGAAATTCAAGGCCATTTTCTGGTCCTTTGGACCATAAACCCATGAAAACATGTTTGTTTACTTCAAAGTGCAGTAATACTGTATAGATAACACGGCAACACTAGTCTACAGAGACAGAGGTATTATGTGTCCTTTTCTAGCACACAGCCTTGTATACCGTGCATAGCAACAGTCCCCGCTACTGCTCAATAACGTGTCCGTACGTTTATGCTGGCTGAACTGTACACATTGCTTCACAAAGGATGGCTTTGACATGATGGCTGTCAAAGAAATTAAGTTTGAGCAAGATGATCCCAACTGGGCTGAGCTTCAGAAAGAAAAGAACTGCCCCACCAATTTCCAAGAGTTCATAAATGTTGATGATAAAGTGTCAACTTTCGCAGAAGGAAGTGGCAAAATCGCAAATCAGGACACCCCTGTGGAGGAAGACACAGAAGTAAATGAAGAGGTGGAAGAAAACAAGAAGCCAGAGTCTGAACGAGCACATGGGCCGCAAGGAAACATATGCAGGACTTGCAGTTCTCAATTACGTGCTGAAAGACAATGCTGCTGCCACGGATGAGGGATTAATGAAAGCCCTGGGGGAAAAAAAAAAGTCAACAAATTTGTCCACGGCCAATATAACAAGATAGTCAAGCAGACCACAATAAACACTTTCTTTAAGAAACAGAGAATGATTATAATGTCCAGTGGTTTTGTATAATAAATACAGTATCCCAATTTGAATAATTTGAACCCATTTATTTTGAAATTGGTTATTTTTTTGGTCCCTTGTGTTTTGAATCAACAAGGTTTTTCTGTATTTCTAAAGCAAAAGACAGAAAGTACGGTTCTGGCTGATGAATTAAGTATCATCTTAAATTACAGCATAAACTATTTCAGAATATTACTGAGAATTTCTGTGCTAGGAGCTAGAAGCTTCATATCCTGGCTTTAATTTTTCATTTGTATTTCTCTAGTAGCAGAAACATAGCAAGTCTTGCATAATTGCTGATAAAAATGAGCATCAAGATTAAGTAAAGACAGAAGAATGGAACCAGCCCTTCTTTTCATAGCTCTCCAGTAGAATTACATGGTATTTGTGTACCCTTTTCAACTGGTGAGTGAATTTTAGTGGAGGACTTATAAAGCTGACATGAGACAAGAGGAAAATAGACAAGCACTCTGCTTTCTCTTGACATGTGATTGCTCTTATTTTTGTCTTGAGCCTCTCTCAAGAGTGAACTGCCACTTGCACCGTGTTACATGTTGCAAGTTTATGAGCTGCACAAATGGGTGAACAGGTTTTCACCACCAAATTCTTTTCTGTTTTCAGTCTGAATGGAGATCCCGAGGGAAAGGCTGGTACCTGCCTTAAGAAACAACAACAACCCAAAGTCAATGGAAGTAAACACATTTGTTCTTTCAGGAAACAGGTATTACATGCACAGATCCAGCCTCTCAAGGAACACATGGCTGCTGGTGGGGACACAGCTTCCAAGCACTTGCTGCACTACAGATGTATACTTAGTCAACCTCATCTTTTGATTCTTTCATAAAAAGCATCTGGCAGAACAATGTTAGATGTGAACCCCTTTGTTTTTCAGCCACATCCCTGGAGAAAGGGCAATGAGGAAAGAGAAAGATTGAGGTACACAGAATGGAAGGAAGGGCTGACTGGGACCTTGTTACACATTGCACTTTAAGCTGCTCAAATGTCGATCAGCATTAGTGCTCTCTCAGGATTGGAGTAGTCACACCTTAAGGTTAAAAACCTTCTCTGACTGTCCCCCCACATGCACGGCTGTGGCTTACCACTCCAGAGCTGGCGAGCAGGGGCCTGACTAGGAGCTGCACCTGGGAGCTGGTACTAGAGGTCTGGTGAACCAGGACAGGCTTCTATCCCTGCCCTAGATGGGAGTGTGTTGGAGAGATGGGTTTGGGGCAGCAACATGAAGCTAGGAGGTGGAGAGTTAATGGGATGTGGGTGGGTAATGAAATGGGAGGTGGAAAGGAGAGGGGGACAGGACAATGAAATGAAGGAAGTCAGCCACTGAAGGATAAAATAAAAAGAAGTAAAAAAAAGCATAGATTTAAAAAGGAAATAAATTAAAGAAGGTCTCATCTTTTTAATAATTGGGATTGGGGTGTGGGGGGTGCTGGTTGTGCTTCCTGGGGTGGCTGGGAGCAGTGATGGAAGGCACTTTTGGGCAGCTATTACCACTGCCCCAGAAAGGAAGCCCCTGCTCATGTGCACCTAATTTGGCCCCCTACCTTGTTTCCCTTCTCCCTCCCAAGCCTCACTCCCAGATCCATTCAAGCCCTGCAACATGGCTAGCTGTCTTGTGCTCTGCAGGCTGCTTGCAAGGGGTTGTATCCCTGCAGAGGGAAGGTCACACCCTCAGGGGTAGGAGGGGGAGTTGGCTTGGTGCCAGAACTCCCACCCCCACCCACCAGGCAGGGAATGGAAATTTTGGGACTGCAGAGAATGGAAATTATGATTATACAGAACAGGAGAGTGGGGGAGGGCAAACTGCATCCTGGGATGCTGGAGGAGTGCAACTTGGGTGGCTCCTCTGTGGGAAGAGGCCAATCGTTAAGGGAACATGAGCTGCGTAACACAGATCAGAGGGAAACCTGCCCTGGAGTGCTATAACCTTAAGCCACCTAAAGTATTCTTAAAACTAGTTCTGTGTGTTAATGTGTGGACAATCCAGGGGTTAAGAGCTCCAGAAGCTACCTAAAATGAATGTGTTACAAAGCCCTTAGGTAACTGAAGGAATAGAATTTTTTGGAGAATCAGCTTGAGGTGGCATGAGGCTCCATGTTGAGTTGTTAGAGTATGAAATCAACAGGTGCTCAGCAAGTCTTAAGTTTGAAGAAACTTCCCTCACTCTTTGTTTTTGGAATTGAATCATTTAGTAACTGGTGCTACTACATAAATATTCAAGGGCTTAAGAGCTGCTGCACCACTTAATTCAGGATAGGGCCTGGAAAAAAACAGTAATCTGGGTACTGGGGTTGAAGAATCAGCCCAACATTGGATTTGGGTGCCATGGATGGTAGGGCTGTGTGAAATTTCAGTGGCCATTTCGTTTTGGATTTGGACATTTCATCGGTCAAAACACCGAATCTGAAATGAAATGCAGGGCTCCAAAACAGCTCCAAAATGAAACAGGCCATCCAAAACTTTTCGGATGTTTCGGAGCTGTTTCAAAGGTGGGCTTGCAGGGAAAGGTGGGGGAGGAGAAGGAAGGACTGTTCTGATATTGACATCTGTAGCTGGCCAGTGACAACGATCTGTCTCTGAGGTCCCTTCCAATCCCAGTGCTCTGGAGGAGGGACAGAGAAGCACCATAAAAAGGCTGTTTGTGAACTGCTGTCTGCCATTTTGCAGCTGCATCTGTGAGTGTCTGGAGCACAGCAGAGAGCAGCACCTGTAAGCTTGGCTTGCAGCTTTGTAGTGCTATGCTACCAAATTGCAGCCATTTGCCAGTAATCCTTTCCTATTGACCATTGCCTACCCTTCCCCCAAAATCCTGTTATTTTTTCTTTTTCTTTTTCCCCCCAAACAAAAAAGGAAGCAGTGCTTTGCCTGGAAAGCATTCAATACATACACATATATTTATTACATACACACACACACACACACACTTTTTTTCTCCAGCACATGAAATATGAAACGTGCCCGAAAGGCAGGTGCCAGGTCTTCTGGCCAGGGAAGGAGAGGGGGCAGAGGGAGAGCTGTAAGTCCCTACCTCCCTCAAATTTAGATGCAACCTCTTCTCTAGCACTCGCACGCATGAGGCTTCTGGTGCTGGTGGCAGCAAGGAGGTGGGACCAGTGCCTGCATCTGCACCCCCTCCAATAACACCAGCCATAATAATAACCCCAACACCTCCAGCGTGACCAGCAGCACCAGCACGATGACTTCTCTACCGCCATTTCAGTTCCCAGCCTAAGCCTTCCAGTGCCAGAGAAGGATCTGGATCTGGAGGCAGGGGACTTGAGTGCCCTACCAAAAGTAATTCTGGGGACTGAAGAGGAATATGAGTTTGTGCTCCACTCGCTCCAAGATCCCCTAGAGCCAGGTCTCCTTCCCTGGAAGGCACTTCAGAGGAGGTTGAGGTAGAGGTTGGGGAGGCAAGTGGCTCAGCTGAGTCCACTCCTCTTGTTGTGCCTCTGCCTGCTGAGGAGGGGGATCAGGCAGGATCTGCACCCCAAAAGTGATGGGGTAGTGTGGTGTGGGATCATTTTGAGGTGGCAGATGATCCCAGGTATGCTATCTGCCTGCACTTCTGATGTAAGACCAGCTGGGGCAAGGAGGAGAAACACTATAGCACCACAGGGATGCTGATGCATCTCTGCAGGCACCACCCCCTTGCCCTTGCTCCTCCTCAGCCTGGCACCAGTGGGAACATACCCAAAAAGAAGTCCCCCTCTTGCTTCAAAGCCCCCGTCCCCCCCAAAGCAGATGCAGGGCACCATGGAACAGTGTGGGAAAAGCGGGCACACAGTGGGGTGCGTTGCAAAGGCAAGTGAGATCACTGGGAGCATTGAGGAGATGCTTGCTCTGTATGGCCAGCCCTTCCTCCAAATGAGCATCCAGGGTTCAGGCAGCTCATGGCGCTTGTGGCCCCATCCTACCAAGTGCCCGCATGCACCACCTTCAACAGGATGGTGGTGCTCTCCCTATATGAGGCATGCATGGAGTACTTGAGGGAGGAGCTGCACAAGGCAGGTCCACATGTGGCCTTGAACTTCACCTTGGACATCTGGAGCAGCTGGGGTGGAGATCATGCATACCTCTCCCTCATAGGGCACTGGTGTCATCAGTCAGGCCATTGATGGGTTCTCCTTCAAGCCAAGGTGATGGATGAGTCCCACACAGCAATGGAGATCATGGGAGCAATGGGGTGGCTCATTGGGCAGGGTGAGCTCACCCGCAGGTTCATGGTCACCAACAATGGGGCCAACATGGTCCGTGATTGGCATCCGTTGTGTGGCAGATGTCAGGCAGGTTGTAGTGTGTCATAAATCCAATGTCTATATTGAGTCCATGAGTTTCTGTATCCAGGAGATTGATGAAGTGAAGTTCATAGGCCCATCCATGAAAAGTGGTTTGTAAATTCACTTTGAGGATCAGGACTGAGAAACTGGCGACAGAGTGGTTTTCTTGTGAGAAATGTGCCCCCGCAGGTAGCTGGGTATTCTTGTCTTTGATCGATTCTGGTGCGCAGTTTGTGAGGGTACTGGAGATATGTAGGCAGGTTTTGCATTTCTTGTCATGGCACGGTCTGGATCCATTTGGTGTATTTTGGGCTGTAGGAAGTTGGCTTCTGGTGATGAGGTTAGTGAGGTTCAGTGCTTGTTTGAATTTACAAACCTCTTTTCACAGATGGGCCTGTGAACTTCACTTCATCAACCTCCTAGGTACATAAACTCATGGACTCAATATAAACATTGAATTTATGACACACTACGACCTGCCGGACATGTGACACCCCAGGTACCTCTCCAATTTTACCTGCTACATCCCCCTTCCCCAGCCTGTCTCTCATCCCCTGACTCTTCCATTTCCATTTTCACTGACTGGCTTTCTTGCCTGCATTGTATGCCAGCCTCTGGCTTCTTTACTATTCTTTCCATCCAGGAAGAGAACACACACCAACTGCAGGTGCTTCCTTAGCCTGATGAAGGGTTTTTTTAACCTGAAAGCTTGCAAAAAAGAATTTCTCCAACTATTCAGTTTGTCTAATAAATGATATCAGATTGACCCTAATAACCTTGTCTGGGCTATGTCCTGAAACCAACACAGCTACAACCTGCGCCCCTTAACACACACAAGTGATACGAATTTTGCTTTCAGCAGCTTGAGGTGGAGTTTCCCAGAAACCCCTGCACTTATCTCCTTGAAACCTGGCAGGCTTCATGGCCTCAGCAGGGTCTATCATCTCTGCAGTTTTCATCCCATTCTACCTTCACACCCACACGTCATGAGTTTTGCTTTGAAGAGTTTGAGGTGCAGTTTCCCAGAAACCCCTGGACCTTTCTCCTTGAGGCTTGACAGGCTTCATGGCCTCAGAATGGGCTAGAATTCCTGCTAGTTTCATCTGAATCAGGCAAGAAATGAAAAAGTTATAGACAGTTTTGTGATTCCTCATTATAGCCTATGGCCAAAACACTGAAACACCGTTAAAATTCCCAAACAGGTCCGAAACAATTTCAGCCTAAATGAAACAGGGCAATGATTCAAAACACCAAAATGAATCAGTGTCCCTCCAAAACACCAAATCTGAAATGAAACAAAACGAAACACAGCTGTTTTGGACAGCCCTACGAGATGCCGAAACGAAACACTGTCTCTCTGAAATGCTGAATCTGAAACCAAAACGAAACACAGGCGTTTTGCACAGCCCTAAATTGGATGGACCCAAAGTTATACCCATAGAAGGACTTGTCCACCCAAAGCAGGACTTAGGCAGAGTTTAGGAATTTAAGTAAATGATTTTGATCCTCAAAACACAACCTAATCTTGCCAATGCTTAAAGTCTGTAGGCACCTAGCTTTTCACCAACAAAGCTCCCCATTTACGTTCTGTTTCTACCCACCCCTACAACGTCAACTTTGCCAGTTCTGAACATCTCAGTGTCTACCTTGTCCCTAGATCCAATCAGGATCCTCCAACTAGACATTCCCCACCTAACTCTGCCGAGGAGCTCAATACAGTAGGTATAATCAAAGCCTATATGATCAATCTCTGAACAAACAAACAAAAAAAAGCACCTTCTGCTGCTCCTGCTTTCAACCACATGGGAAAGGAGAAGTTATGTTATCCTGATTTTACATAAGAGCCTACTGATCAGAACACTGACTTCAGATTTGGGAAAACTTGGTTTCCCTCTCCTGCCTGAGAGATTTCAAAGCACATCTCCCACCGCCTACAAAAACGCTCTAATCCAGGGGTGGGCAACCCATAGCTCATGGGTTGAATCTGGCTTATAGAACCTTTTTATCTAGCCCATGGAGTAGGGGGGCTTTTGACAGCACTTCTGGTGGTGTTTTCACAGTAGGGAGCTTTTGTGACACTTCTGGGCTCATGCGGAGGCCAGTGAAGGGGAGAAATGGCAGTAGTAGCACTGTGTGTGGGAAGCAGTGACTGCAGCTCTGGCTTTGGCTGGGTTGGAAGTGGTCTTCACTCAGAACTAAGCTCCATTAAAGCAGCCCGCCACTACAAAGATGTTGCAAACTCCTGCTCTACCAGAAGGCCATCAGATATTCTGTGGTGGCAGAAATTCTCTACCGTTCCTCTCAAAACTATGCCATGGCACAGCAATGATTTCAAGATATTTTTGGTCTAGAAAGGGCAAGCAGAACAGGGTATATAATTCTAGCATAGTGTTTAGGCATTCATGAGGGACAAGGGAGAGCTGGGCTGCAGTTGCTACTGCAAGGATGTTTATGTATTTTATGTTAAGCAATACCTGGGTAAAAATACAAAAAGTGTATTGTAGGGCAAGACCCCTGTCAAGCGCAGGAGATTAGGTACCTAAAGGATATGAATTTCAGCTCCATAGGCTACTTGCCTAAAAGTTAGTCACTGAATGTTGAGCCTTACAACCTAACTTCCTTTGTAGATCTAACCCAAAGTAACCCCAGGCATTTTGCTTTTTAACATCCACATCATGCAACACTTTACTACAGGATCTGAGTCAGAAGAATGCAACATGTATCCAGGAACTCATTAACACCCTCTTCGGGACTCCTTGTTTCTTTTACCTGAATAGACATTTAAAAACATTAAGGTTTCTTTTGCCTATTTTTATAGTCCAATAAACTATGTTTAACACACTATTATACACTTTAAGATTATGTGCAATTACCTCCCTCTCTTGTAATTTTGTTCTTCAGAATTTCCACTCCCTTCTCATTTTTTCTCAAGAATATTTTATGCACCTTTGTGAATTCATCCACAATTCAGACCACCCAATTCCACCACACTTAAATGCTTTTTAAAAGTAATTAGAAAATTGGTGCAAGTCAAACTGGTTGCGATACAATTCTCTTCTTTCCATTGCAGCCTGTCTGTTTTTTTCTCCTCCTAACAAACTCACACCTTCCAACCTCCTCTAATGTCTTATCTCTCTTGCTCAGGTCCTAACATCCCATTTTTCATGATCTTGGGTTTATCCTCCAAGGCAGTTTCACTTCAGTGGCTTCACTTGGTCTTCATGGGCCTTACACACATGCAGGGAGCCTGCTCCTACTCATTGGAAATCCAGCGCGTCAGAGGAGACTCAATTAATCGAGTCTGCTGGAGCATATAAATTGACGTGCTCTGGCAGCCTTGCATGCAGATGTATCAGTGACACAGCATGTCTCCGTGCTGTGAAAATGGTGGCAGTGTGCTTTGAAATAAAACACGCTTTATGTGCTTTAGTTCAAAGTGCCCCACCACCATTTTCCCAGTGCAGGGATGTGCTGCACTGCTGATACACATAACACGTGATGCTTTTAATTAGTGTGGCTTGCTCATTAAAAGTGCCCAGTGCCACGTCGGCAGCACATGTAAAAATGCCCCATGTGATGAGATGACAGAACAGGTGTTGAAGTGGAGATTTAATAAACAGAAAGCACAAGATGCTACAGCTCATATCCTCTGCAGCTCATCCACAGAAGGTGACTTATAACACACGTGCTGACAAGTGGTGTTACACATGTACTCCAGGTTCCAGCAGGGGTATGACAACCTTTGAAACTCACTGGGCACACCTCCATGTGCTATTAGCAAAGAGCAATAAACTGGACATGCCATTTTCATGTGCGCTTGGGACCACAGCATACTGAGCCAGGTTGGAGCAGCCCTGGCCCGCAGCAGGCCCAGAGGGTCTGCCTGCAAGCCTGGGGCTGCCTCTAACCTGGCTCAGTGTGCTGCAGAATGGCTGGCTGGGGTACAAAGGTGCTACAGTAAGGGGCTAGCCAGCAGGCAGCCCCCACACTGAAGCACCCTCATGTCCCAGCCAGCCCTGTCACCATCTACATATGTGCTGCTGCACACTAAAGAACTCCACCATAGGATAGTACTTGTTTTTACAAGTACTAAACTATGGCAGAGTTAATTAGTTTCCTGTGGCTTAATAGGGCATATGTGTAGACACTGAGACTTTGCTGCAGAGCTAATTAACCTGCATAAATGTCTCATGTAGACGTGCCCACTGTCACACAAAGTCATCTACTGCCGTTTGAGTCAGATAAAAATGGCTTCAGTTTAAAAACATTTAAACACTTTTGATGTTAATGAATGGAATTTATTATTTCTTTGGACAAACTGTACTCAGAACAACACTGGTATAAAACTGAAGGAATTGCATTGATTCTGACTTAGTTAGCATAATTCAGGGTAGGTAAGAGGTGCAGCAGCCCCGGGCTCTGACCTAGTAGGGCACCAAAATCATCCTTTATCCTCATGAAGTCTACGCCCTGGCAGCAAGAACAGCCCTACAGCATTGCTATTGCAGCAGTATCCAGTGCACAGACACTAATTTACTCCTGCTTTAAGAGCAAGAGCCAGGATGGACACAGCACATTGCAGCTGCAGCTGGGGATTGTTTGGGATAAGACTCCTGTATGCCCGCCTCCCATTCTTGGAGTCTATGTGCCCCTCTTCTCATGCCCACTCTCAAGACCATGCCCTTCACATTCAGAACCGTGGGTTCCCCCTACTCTCCTGCAGGGTTTGCCCAGTCCACAAACCCTGCTGATTACACCACTTCTGCCCCAACCAATCAAAGCAATCCTGCAGCACTCTGAATTTTCAAAGCTTTGTATAAAAATTAATGACTCAGTTGGCTATTTATTCATTAGACAAAATAAGGTAAGAATAATCTGATCCCTTGCTGTATGGGGCAACCCAGTTGCTATGATACGGACAAGGGCTATTTTACAATGAACATATTTTGGATGAGGCAAATGTTTGTGGTTCCACCTGGCTCAGAAACATCCTCTGGAGGCCGGATCTTAGACTTGTTCAATTAAATGATACAAGAAGCAGGATCCTGAATTTGGTATTTATCCTCCCTTTCCTTTTTTGTGTCCTTGTGACAAGGGGTTTAGTAGAATTCATGATTCATTGAATCTGACAGGCCCACACCATAAGCAGTTCTGCTATGGCCTCCAACATGCAACCTCTAGTCAGTCAATCACGCACATTAGCACCTATACCATCCTAGCCCCTTTGGTGAATAGATAATCTGATATCAGATTTCTGTGTAGTCATTCCTAGTTTAACTACTTATTCCCCTGGCTCCCTCCTCTAATTCAAATGAGCAAGAATTTACAAGATTGTGGATCAAGATGGCACATCTCTGTATTGTCTGTAGCTCTAGTAGAATCCTTCTTCTGGTGGGTAACATTCATGGGTACACTGAACAGATTCCAAAGTCAGACTGAGCAAAGTATTTCAGCGTAGGAACCCCATCCCAATTTGGCAGAGCTGTCACATTCCTGGCAAAGACTTCCCTCCTAGACACTTACCAGCTGGTTGTATACAGATTCCACATGCTGAGCCCATGTGCTTTTAACTTCCTCAGGCCAAGAAGAATCAAGGTACTGCCTCTGGCTTCAGATTTCTACACTACACTCCTGGAATGTAGATGCTCCACCTAGCATTCCCTTCTTAGAGCCAACACCCTCTACTTCAACTTTCTAGGCCACGTAACTTCCACTGGTTCCCCAAGCCCTTTAATACCTAAAGTGCAACCTTTTCCACAGTCCCGACATTGGACACACTGACCCACAGTTTACCCATCCAGGGATATACAATAAAGCATTGATAGGCCATACCACACTTTACTTTCTTTTCTGTCTATACCGTTCCTCAGGAATTAGATCTGTGTCTTTCGGGGTGTGAGAGGGGGCCATCTTGAGGCTGGTCTAATCATTGGCTCACCCACCTATCTAAGGCAATCCGCTCACCTGACTCTCCTGCCACGCCTTTGATGTAACTCAGAAGTAGTTTTTCCTAGGCAGGAAGCTGCCTATTTAATGTCCTGATGCCAAGGGCACAATACACAGCTAAGTACCATCCCTACACTGTGTCCAATACCTTGCAGATGTCATCAGTATATGGCTCCAACCCCACACTGGGCCTCACTATATTCCAGTCTGATATTTTGGACCCTGCCCTGGATCCCTCCTACTCAGGCAGCCTAAACTCCATCCTCATACTGGGCTGAAAACCCCTCTAGGCCCTTTTCTCACTTAGCAGGAGCCTCCCCCCACACCCAGGACCTTTGGCCTCACAGGCATAGACAGAGGGAGAAAAAATTATTTGTGGGGGCTGAGCATGTGCGTGCATGTGAGTGTGCACAGCCCCTCCCCCCCACCCTACCCAGCAGGTAAATCTGTGGGGGAAGGAGCAAGGAGAGGGGAAAAGGTAGGCAGAGCAGATTGAGGCCCCTGTTTTGAGGGAAGGAGTAGAGCAGAGGCAGGGGCAGGAGCTGGGGTGAATGGGGCCCTGGCCAGGCCAGGTGGTGGGACAATCAGAGCCCGGGTGACTTGTCCAGGGGTGCAAGGGGCCTCCTGCCACTGTGAGCACCCTGGCAGAGGCCTGGGGGGGGGCCCCATCCCCTCAATCTGTGTGTGGGGTGGAAGCAGCTGCTGCTGTGCACTGGGCTTTGTGCTCTGCTGCCTTGAGAGCTGTACAATGCGATGAGCATCCTGCCATTGGGTGGGCAGGGGGCACAGCGCAGTCCAGCGGTGGCAGGCACAAAGCATCGCGCTGCTCCCGGGGCAGCTGCAGTGGTGCACAGAGCCAAGCACACAGCAGCAGCCACCTTCACCCCACACACAGATCTGGGGAGAAGCAAGCCACCTGGGCTTCCACCAGAGGGCACACAGCGGTGGGAGCCCCCCATACCCCTGGATGAGCCACCCAGGCTCTGACTGCCCCACCACCCACCCTGGCTGGGGCCCATTCACCCCAGCCCCTGTCCCTACCTCTGCTCCACTCCCTCCCTCACCACTGGGGGCCTCGGTCTGCTCCCCTAGCCCCTTCCCCTTCACAGAAATGCCTGGTATTTGCCTGCCGTGCTGTGCAGCCTGTGATCTACACACCAGGCTGCAATCCTGGCTGTGTGTGCATCCCTCCTGACCCCTGCTGCAGCCACCCAGAGCCTGCAGCCGGGCTGCCTTGTGCCCTTACCCACTGCCCCGTATTAGCAGAGGCTGAACCCTGTTAGCCCCAGCCTTCCACCACCTATTCTTGCAGGCCTGGCCTTGCCTCCAGGCCAGTCAGATTGGGTCTTCTCCCACCTACAGGCTGATCTGCAGTCTGCTCAAGCCCTTAAAGCAGCAGGCACAACCTGTGCTGTGCCACATGGGGGTTCCAAATCTTTTTTTTTCTTGTACATCGCTCCCTCGGGAGTAGATTCGTCCTAACCATGAATGCTATATGTTTTTTGTCTCTCCTCCCCACTTCTGAGCAATTTATACAACCTTGCCATCAACAATGTTCCCTCCCCCTCCAAAGCCTTTGTTCCTTCTGTGAGTTTCTCCATACAAGTCTCTCAGGCTCAATTTTTAAAGATCAAAATATTAAATTTAATTTTTGTTCTGCTACTGCAAAAATACCAGCCCTTCAACTCCAAACTCTCCTGCAGAGAAGCTGGTAGAAATTGGGTTTCCTACCTTCAGCCAACCAATTTATTCCAGGACGCTCCCATTCAAATAGATGACCATCACAATTTGTTCCCTGTTCTGGGAGATAAGTGACAAAGACCTGAGAGCAGGTGATGGATTCCACACAGGCAGAGGTATTCAGTGACAGCCATTTCATACAAATCAGCCAAAATTCATAAGCTGTGCATAGACAGATTCCCCGAACTAGATCAAAAGCCCTTCTGCACATGCTGACTATTAAGCTTACGTTCCATCCTGTTCCTATTTAGTAAAGCATGCCAGCAAAGCTAGAGTAGTCTTATTGACTTCAATAAGATGACTCACATGATTAATATAAAGCAGGAGTTTTTATGTGCTTTGCTGAATTCAGGTTTTAGTCAACAGCAAAGCTATGAGCATTGAAATAGAGCTAATATTAAACAATGTGAAAAAAACATTTATTGCCACTAATGTTATATTGTAGAAGTTTTTGAAGGATGTGTTAGCATACTCCTATAAATTGGAGAGGGAGGAGACTCTAATTCAGTCATGTTAATTTAACTGTATAGTTGAGGCCACAGAACGCTTTCCCCACCAGACCACTGATAAACCCAATATTCATATGTATGCATGTGCTCATGGTATCTCTGAGACCTCTCTGCATGGGACAGGCACTCATTTTAATCCACAAAGTCATAATCATCCATGTCAGGGATCTAGTAGCTTTGGGCTTTGATTTGTGATACATTAAAGCCAGTCACCTTCATATCTGATTGTACAGCCCTCTAATGTGTGACCCACAGAAACTTTAAAAACTGTTCACTTAAAGCCTGCTGTCAGCTCAAGAATGAACAGGCTAGGTTTTAGCTGAAGGCTAAAAGGCTGGTGGACAGTGCTTTCCCTTAGGCTAGCCCCTAACCTAGTAAGCAAGAGAAGGCCCTGAAGGCTTAGGTCATAACTATAGCAAAATTCCCTTCCATTTTTAGGGCATAGGAACAATTTCAGCATCTTGCTAATTATGGGAGTAAAAAGGGGTTTAGAAATCTGGCTGATACAAAACTGTTTCCACAGTGGATCCCATGTGGAGTTGTATCCTTGCTACTGTTGGGTACGACAGAGGTCTATGTTGTCTGCTCACTTTAAAAATGCCCTTTTTGAAAGACATTCACGGTTCTGGAATTCCTGC
>NW_005841915.1:548543-552304 GCF_000455745.1 Alligator sinensis | reverse complement strand
TGCTGAGAGACCAGTAGTCTAGTGCAGGCTGGTAAAAATCATGGGCAAATCGGTTGGGACAGACACTACATACTAGAAAGAAGCCATCAGCGCTAACACTTTACTGAAGAGTGTTGCCTTCATTTTGCCTTTGAATGAGCAGAACCGTTAAGAAGGATATTTGCAAAAACTCAGCTCTTTTCTGACTTTCTGTGCATCTACAAGCACTATCAAGGCAGCAGAGTGCCTCTGCAACTCTAGATGAAGAGCTTTAGATCGGTAACATTAGCAATTAATTGCACTAGTGTGCAAATTAAATTTTCATCTCACTCATACCCCCCAGGTGACTCTTTTCCCCTTGTCTAATTCATTACATCATCCTTTTCCCAGTCTGCTTTATCTACCTTCAAATGATGAAAGGCTGGATTATCTCTCCTGTTTTGAACTTATGCTTTTAAGAAGCTTAGTTATGTCAAACCTGATGCTTAGACCACAATGGTATTCCTTCTGGGAAAGAAGGGAACATCTGGTCATTTTTTCCCCCTGTGTTTGATTGTCCAGACTGTCTGAAAAGCAATTTGTTCAAATTTGAGGTCCTTTTTTTTTATTGTGTGCTGTGTCCAAGATTAGACAGAATTACAATGAAAGCTGAAGAATTATATTCAGTGATCTTCCTCTCCTGCTGACTTATACCTTCCAACTAGAAACAGAACAAACAGTTTAATGGTTGTTCAAATACTAAAAAGTAATACTTTGCCATTTGACAATAATTTATTCCTATTCATTCCCTGCTGGTTTCATAGCCACATTTCATTTTTTAAAGTTTATATGAGGTGAAACAGCTTTATCTTTAACAGGAAATTAAACTAATACTTGATGGTATAATATCATTATATTTTTTTAGTTTTCTTGTATCATTACAACATTGCCAAAGACATGTGCATTAGCAATCCGGTTGGCCAACACAACTCACTTTCTCTCTCCCACATCCCCAGACCAAATTCAGTGCCTGCAGGTATGCCAGTTACAGTGGACTGTCACGATTTTTGATATTTCTGAATATGACAACTTGGGGTTGGTCGATCTGCATTGGCAAGAGTTGTCAAGCTTTTATCCCTAAATATAACACATCTGACAGTCTGCATGTCAGCTGAGATAATTGAAACATGTCACATGCCTCAGATAGCCTGTTACAAAGTATTTCTCACCCTGAGAATCTTTTTATATTTTCTTGTAAAGATTTCTTATAAGAGGTGCATTGGTCTAGTAGCAAAATGCCAGACTAGAAGTGGGACAGTTGGTTTTGAGTCTATCTTCTCAATATTACCTTGGCTAGGTTTTAGAGAAGTTACTTAAATCAAGCTATTCAAACATGAACACCTAAATCAGTGCACAAGAACCCAAAAGAGATGGAATTTTAGATGCTTTAGCAACTTTAACTCATAAACAGGGCTTTCGCAAAGCAAAACTACTTATTTTTGTGCCTATAATATGCAGTAAAGGACCTATAATTTTTGTGCCTATAATACTGAAGACAAGCAAGTCGCCTAGACATAGTTCCCCACTTGTGTCAGTATCAGGAACAAGAACATTGCCAAGGGACATATGTCCATATAACAATTTAAGTGGATTATTTATACCATTTTATGCATAAACATTTTATGCATAAAATGACAGGAAGTGTCCAGGAGCAGGAACAGGACACCAGCATCACTTCCAAGTAAGTGCTCTAACCACAAGAATCATAGAATCACAGAAAGTTAGGGCTGGAAGGGACCTCAGGAGGTCATCTCGTCCAACCCCTGCTCAAAGCAGGATCATCCCCAACTAGATCATCCCAGCCAAGGCTTTGTCTAGCCAGGTCTTAAAATCCTCCAAAGATGGAGAGCCCACAACCTCTCTGGGGAACCTGTTCCAGTGCTTTACTACCCTTCTAGTGAGAAAACGTTTCCTAATATCAAACCTACACTTTCCTTGCTGCAACTTGAAACTGTTACTCCTTGTTCTGTCATCTGCCACCACTAAGAACAGGACAGCTGCTTCCTCTTCTGAACCCCCTTCAGGTAGTTGAAGGCTGCTATTAAATCCCTTCTCAGTCTTCTCTTCTCCAGACTAAATAAGCCCAGTTCCCTCAGCCTCTCCTCAAAAGTCATGTGCCCCAGCCCCCTCACCATTTTCATTACCCTCTGTTGGACTCTCTCCAATTTGTCCACATCCTTTCTGTAGTGGGGGGCCCAAAACTGGACACAGGACTCCAGATGTGACCTTACCGGTGCTGAATAGAGGGGAATAATCACGTCCCTTAACCTGTTGGCAACACCTACCAATGCAGCCCAGGATGCTGTTAGCTTTCTGGCAACAAGGGCACACTTCTGGCTCCTATTCAGCTTCTTCTCCAGTGTAACCCCCAGGCCCTTTTCTGCAGAGCTGCTGCCCAGCCAGTCAGCCCCAGCCTGTACTGGTGCATGGCATTCTTCCGTCCTCAGTGCAGGACTTCGCACTTGTCCTTGTTGAACCTCATGAGATTCCTTTTGGCCCAATCCTCTAATTTGTCTGGGTCACTCTGAATCCTAGCCATACCCTCCAGTATATCTACTACTCCCTCCAGCTTGGTGCCATCTGCACACTTGCTGGGGGTGCACTCTGCCATCTTACAGGTCGTTGATGAAGACATTGAACACTGACCCCTGAGGCACTCCACTTGATACCAGTTGACAACTAGACGTCGAGCCATTGATGATTACTAGCCTGTGAGCCTGATGCTCCATCCAGTTTTCTATCCACCTTACAGTCCATTCATCCAGCCCGTACTTCTTTAGCTTGCCTGCGAGAATGTTGTTGGAGACCATATCAAAAGCCTTGCTAAAGTCAAGGTACACCACAGCTACCAGTCTCCCTGCATCCACAGAGCCAGTCATCTCATCATAGAAGGCAATCAGGTTGGTCAGGCATTACTTACCTTTGGTGAATCCATGCTGACTGTTTGTAATCACCTTCTTGTTCTCCAAGTGTTTAGAAATGGATTCCTTGAGGATCTGCTCCATGATTTTTCCAGGAACTGAGGAGAGGCTGACTGGTCTGTAGTTCCCTGGATCCTCCTTCCCTTTCTTAAATATGGGCACTATGTTTGCTCTCTTCCAATCATCCAGGACCCCTCCTGATAGCCATGATTTTTAAAAAATGATAGCCAGTGGCTCTGCAATCACTTAGCCACCTCCCCCAGCTCCCTTGGGTGCATCCCATTCCAGCCCCATGGACTTGTATAAGTCCAGCTTTTCTAAATAGTTCCTAACCTGTTCTTTCACTGCTGTTGGCTGCTCATGTCCTCCCCAAACTGTGCTGCCCAGTGCAGTTGTCTGGGAGCTGACCTTGCCTGTCAAGACTGAAGTGAAAAAGGCCACTGAGCACTTCAACCTTTGCTGGATACAGGAGGCAGGCTTCCTTTTGCTTACTCTCCTGCCCCATAACTCTCGCATTTTACTGCACAGAGCCCCACTTCAACAGGATGGTTGGGCAATGCTTTCCCTTAGGCTAGCCCCTAGCCTGGTAATTAGGGCACTTTTCTGGGAGGCAAAGATGCTAGGTTTGAATCTCCTCAGCCTAATCAGCAGGGATCTGGGTTTTTCATTTCCCATGGAAAAATGGAGAAAACCACAGATTTTACCATTTACTGGAAGAAAATGCAGCATTCTAAGTTTACTGGAGAAACCCATGTATTTTGCAGCCCCAGCAGACAGCAGGATGGGGCCATGGGTCGGGGCAGGCCCCTGCCGCTGCATGCA
>NW_005841915.1:484257-548521 GCF_000455745.1 Alligator sinensis | reverse complement strand
GGACAGATGCCCCCAGATGTGTGTGCAGGATGGGGGCAGGGGTGGGGGCAAGGCAGGCTGCCCCCTGAGAGCTCAGGCCCCCACCCTGCTGCCCTCCCCCGAGGCCTCTGCAGCCCGGCAGATGCAATCTGGCACTGCAGGGCAGAGCAGGGCCATGCATGAAAAGCTGCTTGCTGCTACAAGCTCTGCACTGCCTTGGCAATGCATCCCCTGTGCACAAGGCAGCAGTGAGGGGCACAATCCTGTGTGTTGCCCCTGCTACTGTCGCATGTGTAGGGGACACATCGCCAGGGCAGCACAGAGCTCATAGTGGCAAAGCAATCCCCACGTGGCCCTGCTGTGCTCTGTCACACCAGGTCACACCGGCTGGGCTGCAGAGGCCCTGGGGGAGGGCAGCAGGGTGAGGAGACTGATCCTGCAGCAGGCAGCCCGCCTTGCCCTGTCCCCACCCTGCCCCATGCACAGATCTGGGAGGCCCGGGTCCCCCCTGCCCTCCAGGAGTGCATCTAGCAGCAGCAAGCAACCCGCTCCCCCCCACCCCGCCCAAGCCCACAGCAGGCAGGCAGCAGGTGGTGGGCAGCCAGGCTCTGCTCTGCTGCAGCAGCTGCAGCCTCCTGCCAGGGGCAGGGAGCTGTGTACCCAGGTCCCTGGGAAGTGAGAGGTACGAGCAGGGCTGGGGGTGTTGTGGGGGGAGTGAAGGGCATGAGCATGGCCACGGGACTGTGGAGGTGGGGGAGTGAGGGGACTTTCATTTTAATCATGGATGGGGGGGTTATCAGATAATTTGTGATTTTTTTTTTAATCAGGCAAAACCAGGATCCCTGCTAATCAGTGCACAGAACCTAGTTCCCCCACATGCTTAGTGAGTGCTCTAACAACTATGGTATTGCATCAGAAGCAGACTAACGCCAGGCTGTTAAATTTAAACAACAACAGCTACGAGGCTCTGTGCTGAAGTCCATGCCAGAGGCAAGCATTAGAGGTGTTTGGAGCACACCTACCAAACTGGGGACACCAGGGAGTTTAGGCAACACTGCTTAGTTCCAGGATCCCAAAGGACTCAAAGCAGGAGCCACACACCTAGGTGCACAGGGCAGGTCTAAATGTATATAGAGGACAAAACTCTGGACACCTGGGGAGTAGAGGCATTTTCTTGTGGGAGCTACACAACTAAAATCCACCTACGTCCTGTTTGAGGCATCTAAGTCCTTCTTTGAATCTAGCCCCTAGAACCAGATACTCATATTGATTTATACTCATTATCACTCTATTTATTGATTTACACCAAATGAGGATCTAGTCTGTTATCTTCAGGTGTCTGCATTCTTTCAATGTAAATTAATTTATTTAGGAGAAAACTAAGTCCAATAAAAGGGCAGGAGTTGTGCTGCAGAGGTGAATGCTTTGCTGTGGAAGTGGAAATTGCTAACAACATCCGGTCATAATTATGGTTCTAGTTCTGGAAACTGGCTAATAAAGTGCCTTGAAGTATTTTCATTCATGCTAGGCAGTCCAGGATTTCTGTGACACTTGTCTGAAAATTGCAGTTTTTCATTAGCTTGCACTTCAACTGATCTGTGGGTTGATTCCAGTGACTCATCCTTAGAAATAGGATTATCATTTCATGATTGCAGGCTTATCCCATTTCCTCTAATGCCCAGAATATGTGGCAAAAGCATTAATGGGTTTATCAAATGCCTAATAATCAATTCAATACAATAAGCAATTCCATAAACCAGGGGCGGCAACCCCACCAAGACCCCTCTTAGATACCCATCTAATGTAAATCTTTTGCAAATCCTCTAGATCACTAAGTCATAACTTTTCCAAGGAAGTTAAAGTGTAAAATAACAGATTAGTGAATATTTGAGTATACCCGCAAAATAACTGAAAAGTACAGAGTATAAAACCCATCTTTCATAAAGAAATTCAAGAGTTTTTTTGACATCTCAGAAAAGATGTTCAGTGGAAGTGTTGGTGTCTGGCAGCTCAGTGCAACACTGGTTAATGCACAAAGAGATCTGGAGCCCCTGGAGATCTGGGTCCATATCAAACCATATTTTCCTGGAAAAACTTGTGCAAAAGTTCTGTAAGTGGTGTGTGCATATTGAAGGATAATATCAAGTGGGTTTCCCAGGGATCTTTCCTGGTTTCAGTGCTGTTCAACATCTTCATTAATGGTTTGGACAATGGGATCAAGTCCATGCTTAGCAAATCTGTGGATGACACCAAGTTGGGTGTAGTGGCAGATATGCCAGAGGGTAGAGCTAGAATCCAGAATGACCTGGATAGACTGGAGAAATGGTCTGCAATCAATCAGATGAAATTCAACAAAGACAAGTGCAAAATCCTGCACTTGGGATGGAATAACTGCATGCACAATACAGATACAGACTGGTGAATAACTTGCTAGGCTGCAGTGCTGCAAAGAAGGATCTGGGGTTACAGTTGACCATAAGCTAAATATGAGACAACAATGGGCTTTTGTTGTCAAAAAACAAACAAAACAACACACTAAGTTGTAGCTACAGGAGTGTGACTTGCAAATCAAGGGACGCAATTCCTCCACTCCATTCAGCACTGGTGAGGCCTCAGCTGGAGTGCTGTATCCAGTTTGGGGCCCCACACCTTAAGAAAGATGTGGACAGATTGGAGAGTCCAGTGCAGAGCAACAAAAAGGATCCAAGACCTGGGAAGCAAAATTTATGAGGAAAGGCTGAAAGAACTAGGGTTATTTAGTCTGCAGAAGAGAAGACTGGGGGATTGGGGCGGGGGGTTGGTGATAACAGTTTTCAACTATCTGAAGGATGATTATACAGAAGATAGAGATGGGCTTTTCTTTGTGCTCAAGGGGGACAGGATTAGGAGCAACAGCCTCCAGCTGCAGCAGAGGATATTTAGGTGTGAGATTAGGAGGAGCATCTTTCTGACTATGAGGGTGGTCAAGCATTGGTATAGGTTGCAAAGAGAAAGTGTGGAATCTCCATCCTTGACAATTTTAAACAGCAGTTTGGATATTTGGCTAGGATGATTTAGTCGGGAACGTTCCTGTCTTGAGCAGGGGCCTGGACTAGATAATTTCATGAAGTCCCATCCAGGCCTACTTTCCTATGATCCTATATACCCCTTTAAGGATGTAGAAACCAAGCAGAACATGGTGCAGGGATGGTCCTCCCTTGAACAGGGGGTTGAAGTAAATGATCTCCTGGGGTCCCTTACAGCCCTGTCGTTCTGTGCTTCTACCATATACTCTCTCTCTGAAGTTTCTGGTATTGGCCACTACAAAAGAGAAGTTATGGTCAAAATGGAACATGGATTCAATCCAGGATAGCAACTCTTACAGTCTTATATTCTTGCCACCTTTACTCACTGAGTAGCACATACTCACAATTTTGTCTGATGAGCAGATAAAGAAAAAAGAAAAATGGAAGAGTAGAGCAAAAGGAGGAAGAAAGAGGGACAAAGGAATGTGGAGAATCAAAAGGATTAACTTCTGGGAAACTAAATGGGGCATGTTCATGGATGTTATTAGACCAAGATGCATTCAGAGAAGAACCCTAAAGTCAAAGACAGATGGGGAACTTGGAACTGTTCCTGTCACAGCAGATACCTGAGCTTCCTTGGGTTGCATCATCATTTGATCTGGAGCTCAAAGGGCCCACAGAGACATAGCGTAGGGTCTCCAAAGTGTCCTGAAGGATTCTGACACCAACCACAACTGACTACTAGGAGTAGGGTGTCCAAATGCTCTTGTTGTCTTGGAAAATTGGCAACAATCTGCATAAAATTAAACTGAGAGGGAATGCAGGCAAGGAGGGGGATTGCAACAAGATGCAGCCAATGCTTTGGCACACAAGGGTGATAGCGCACAAAAGGTGACAAGCAGATATGGGAGGAGAAGCAAAGTTCTGGGTGAGGAATCAATCCAAAGGTTATGACCAACATTTTCAGGAGACTTGGTCACCTGGTACCTGGAAACTCTTCTTTGTTCAAAAGATGCAGCACTGTAGATGGGCACCAACATCTTGCCCCTACCAACTCAGTCACTGCACTTCATTGCCCATGAACATCTTCTGTGGCAAAGTCTGAGTAATGTATATTTATATAATACAACATTAAGCAAATCTTGTGTTTCTCAGGCTCCTGCAGTTATACTGTAGGTGTTTTGGCTTAAAATGTCATCTACCCTGTCGCAGCTGCTGATAGATCTCCTGCTTTCTTTATTTAAAAAAATAAGTAGCAGCCCCAGGGGGAAAATAATCTATACACAGTTAGAATGAGATATTTGCATTATTAAAATGTCAGACTCAAAAATCACTTGGAGCACACTTCTCTGAAAAGGTTTGCACCTAAATATGGCTGTGTACAATACTCTTCACAACACAGCACCCTTATAGCTTCCCATCTGTCTTCATTGTATATTTGTAAAGGGGGGGAATATTATCCAAGCTGGTTTTTATTTCCCTTTCACCCACTGTGGAAAATCATTGAATGCCATTGTCAAAAGCTTGAAGCATTGTAAACATTTAAAAAAATGTTCCTCTTAGCTAAATTAGAGATTTTGCTATTTGGATTCAGATATTAAGTGAGTTTTCAGACCACAGTGCTAATTTATATATGGCACAAACATGACAGACAGCCCATGAACAAGTGCTTTCCAAACACCTACATCTATGAATGTGGTGTTTGCTTTGTTAATAATTCTAACATTTTGGACAAAGTCTTACTTATCACTATAGTGTTTGCCAGTAATAATCAGCTTGGTAATGGACTGGCAATCTCAGTAAACATTTACACAAGACATGATTAAGCTAATATTATTATTATGGTGTAATGGTGGGGTACATACCCAGCTATTCTGTCACGTGGGCTGGACATGAATGACTGAGTAGGACTTTTACATCAAAAGCCCTGTAATGTGCAAGTACTTTTTCCAAACAGAAGATTAGACCCTGAAGTTGTGAAAAGGTAACTCTCAGGCTCCAGACTGCTAAATTGGCAGTGTATTGGTCAGACCTTTGGAGTACGGTTTGTCAAAGATCATCTATGAGCTGTGATTGCTAAATCAATACAGCTTCCAGGGAAGAGCTGGGACTCAGACTAGACACTATTTAATCTAACTGCTATTAATATTAATGACAGTTATGCATATAAAGTAGCCACAGGCAGGTGGGAAGGGGTAGTCTAAGGAAGTTGGCCTTCTCTTCTTGTCCCCCTGTTAAATGAGCCACAAGCTCGGAAGCAATCACAAACAGTGCCATGTAGTTAAATACAAATTGCAATACAAAAAACCCTCTGATCAGCTGCTGCCTAATTCTGGAAGTAACTGAACTCACTGGACACCTTTTTTTTTAACCTGAAAGTTCTTGAGTACCTGCAGTTCTGCCTTCAGCTCTTGCCCAAAACTGCCCCAGTCTGTGCAGCTCAGCACTTGGCTCCCACATAAAACCCACTGGGTTCTGGAAACTAAGTCAAGTGATATGCACATCCCTTTGAGGGGCCTAATCCAGTTGACATGCCCTGAGCTTACTGAACACAAACCAACAGCACTGAGTTCAGTGCAAAACACCTTAGTTGTAGCCAGAGTCATGGTGGTGCTTCCTGCTATTTGCAAAATACTGCAGTGGTCAAAGGAGGGACACATGACTCAAATTCCACTGAGGGCTACTTACAAGTTACATCTTCCAGTTGAGCTGCCATGCAGCCTTGCTGACCCACCGACCTGACAGTTTACTACTATCACCCTGGTGGGCCCTATATGGTGCACCCCTGAATCAGAACATTCATCTGGGAAGAAAAAGGCTTGAATTGGGGTCCCTGCTCTCTGGACTGTTTATGTGATTTGTATTAAACAGTTAATGGATAAAAAAAAATGAATAATTCCGAGATCAGGAAACAGGAACCCTGTAAAAGGGAGCCAGAGGCTCTGTGTAGGCAAACAAGCAGCCAAAATAAGGACCCCAGACCATAAACTTAGGCAGCTGCAGGGAAGGCAGAGTGGATCATTACTCAGAAGGACAAATACCTGGGGCCAGTGACTCACCAGCCCCAGGGTTGCTAATGGACAGAGTGAGATAAAATCCTGCTGTGAGGCAGAGGAGATGGGGGGAGTGCAGCTCTGCATTCACTGGGTAGGGAATGTAACATCAGTCTTTGCATTTCAAACTGGGGCCTTGCACCTAAAAGTTAGACATGATGTCATCTAACATGGACCTACCCAAGTCCTTCTTGATATCTACTCATCTCTGCCCCCATTAAAGCAATACCAACCGCCTCCAGTTGACATGGAATTAGGTTGAAATCTTTTTGGCATTGGCTCATCTCTGTTCCTGTTAAGTCAATGCTAACCACAATCCTGCTTATTTTGGGCAACATGTACATTTTGATTAATTCTGACCATTCACTAGTGAAATAATAATAAAAAAACCCCAAACGTTTTACCATACAGCATGGTGATAGAAAGGCATATGTTCTATATACTCCAAGATACAGAGTTTAATATCTAGGGGCAACAGTTCTTATGGCAACTGATAGGTTTTATTTCATATTTTACCAGGCCTGTTATTACTGTGCTGCTGGATATTTCTACCTAACTATACTTGCTGTGCTCGTAATCATAGAATGTGTAATGGTATGCCGAGTTCAGGGGCAAATGGTAGGTATACTTCAGGTAGAGGTCCAGCAACCAGCATTGCATGTATAGTAGCTGCAGGTATTTCCTTTTCCTTATCTGTGCCAGTCTTTCTGTATCTTTTTTGCCTTAAAGTGGGACGACTCTGTCCAGGGTCCTGGATTCCCTATCTGGAAATAAGACATACAAAACTGCCCTTTGGAGTATGCTCCCCATTATACTTCCAAGGGCATAATAATGGGGTATTATAATTCTTAGATGACTTCTTTTCCCTGAAGGTCTTCCTTTGCTGGATATGGATAATAATATACATTTTTCATTGTGCCAACTTCTTGGGGAAAAAGGCCTTATTTGTGTCTTGTAGCACTTTTGGAGATTAACATGTTGTAAGGTAGGAGCACAGATAAGACACATTTCTCTGTTATGACTTATGTAGTCACAAAGTCTTGCAGTTTCCATACATTTTATTTTATACATTTGTTTTCTCATTTTTCCATGTCTCCCTGTCCCCTCACCACTTTTTTGAAGGACTTGATTGATTATTAGTGCCATTTGCCTTCATAGCCTTTTAGTAATGAAGTTCTGTTTTTTCCCCTTAAGATTTAAATCACACTTTTGGCTACTCTTCTTACATCTAAATCCATAGGGTTTACAGGTGACACACACACAATATTTTGGGAGGAAGGCAAATGTAGTTCTTGGATTTTTATTTTAACAATTCTTGCCATTAGTATTTAAATGAAAATAATTCACCAAAATACTTGGGTGTATCTAATATCTGGGATTTCACCTTTGTGATTAAAATAGTTTTCCCTCCTCCATGTAAGATTTATTAGAAAATGCCTCTCCATTACTTTTCATCTATATCTATCAAAGCCCTTTCTAAATCAAGCCAAGCACTGAAAACATATGCAATTTGTGGGTTTGCACTGCTCTGACACATCAACAGGAAAATGTCAGTGACTGAGTTTTTAACATTTCAGGGTTTAATTATAAAAGTGAGGAGTACACACACTTATGAATTGAAACACATGGAAAACTGCAAAAGCTGTGCTGATGTAACATCTGGGCTTTCAAACCAGCGCAAAATCAGCAGCTGAGGCTAATCTTGCTTCCATTGAAGTCCATAGAACTTTTACCACTAACTTCAACAGGGACTTTCAGTTCTTTCATTATTTGCTTTAGAGCATAGTCAAGGGATCCCAACTGACCCTAGGGACTCTCTCACAGTACAAAAATACTGACAGAGCATAGTACAATGTTCAGCATGGGTTAGAAACACAGGTAATAAAATGTTTTACAATGCCTGTGATTTATTCAGCGGCAGTCACAAATATGACCACTAGTCACAGCCAAAAGAAATGTATGTTTTGCAGTGTGTGCTGCTGAATAGAGCATCAGAGTATTAAATAAGGAGCATGAGCACAGCTACTGAACTATTGTCTGAGTAAGCCATCACATGCTGTCTCTTTGCCTTAACGTCTCTATCTATAAAATAGGGATTGATACTGGTTTCAGTGGTAAAGCAGTTTAAGACCTACAAATGGAGAGCACTATATAAGAAATCACTGCTGCTATTCACAGAAGAAAGCTAAGAAAATATGGCCTAAATATAATGGCCATCAGGTGGGTACATAACTGGTTGAAAAATTCACCCTCAGCAGTGATTTCCTTTCTAACTGGGAGGGCACTTTAAGGGAGTCCTGCAGACTGTTTTGAATCAAGTCCTATTAAATATTTTAATTAACAACCTAGCACCTGAAATCCATGGATGGCATTGAGCTGTGGATTTGCAAGTACTATGGAAGACAGAATCACAATTCAAAATGACTTTGGCAGATTGGAGAGATGGTCTGAACTTAACAAGAAGTAATTAAGTAAGGACCAGCAAAAAGTGCTATGCTTACAAAGAAGTAATCAAATGTACAAGAAAAAAAATGGAGACTGTCTGATCAGGCAGCAGTGCAGCAAAAATGGATTTAGGAATTATATTAGATCACAAATTAAGTCACCAATATAATGCTGTGCAATAAGGCAAATATCATTCTAGGATGTATTAAAAGGAGGGTTGTACGGAAGACAAGGAATAAAATTATTCCAGGCTCCTTGGTGCTCTTGAAGTCTCAGGTGAAGTACTGTGTCCAGTTTTGGTCACCATACCTAACTATGTAGGAGAAACGGCTGAAGAAAATGGGAAGTTCTTAAAGTCTAGAAAAGGGAATACTGGAGGTGACGGGAGGCCTAAATAACAATTTTTCACTACATGGAAGATTATAAAGATGACTGATTGTTCTCTATGGCAACCTCAGGAAAGACGAGAAGAAATCAGTTTAATTTTCAAGAAAGACAACTTAGCTTCAGGAGTGTGAAGGGAGAGAGTGGGGACAAAGAAATCACACAATTTTCTATTAGGGTGTTGAAATATAGTGGTTACATAATAAGGAAGGGTACCAGAAAACTTGTAATGTTACTCAAAGAAGAGCAGCCTGCACTGGAAAAGATAGAAATTCCTTGTCTCTTTGTATGTCCTTTCTTACACTGTAGATTGAGATTGCAGCATGGGTATAAATCAGGATCAGTAATAAAAGTTTGTTTTGTGAAGGGTATCTCTACGCTAGCAAACATGATAAACTAATCTTCCCATTAATTTTGTGATGGGGACGTGAATCCAAAGCACAGAAATGAAAAACTACGTTCTATAGCTGTTTCATGAGCCATCCATTCCCAGATGCGCTTTATCACATAATGTGATAGCAGTCATGTCATGGCCAATGTATCCAACTTGGTATCAATTACTTCACAGTAATGACATCAAAACTAAGTGTGCATACAAGTATATGCAAGTAAATATGTACTAAGGATAGAAAATGAAATTAGAGGCAATATTTTGGCTGTAAGGCCTATTTTGGTTGTGGGAGGAGGACAACAAGGCTAATCTGATTTTCCCCCATAAACCAAAGCAAGCTCAATGAGATATGACAGCTAATCTGGTTTTCTATTTCTACAATGTAGCTTGCATTAGGTGTTTTCTTGACAAAAGTGACCAGGCACTCTATTCAAGCTGCATCAGCAGAATGATATTTGAAAAAGTTACACGAACCATTAATCCTTAGCACTATGAAACTATTTCCCAGAGTAGGGCGCATTTGCTGGTAATTATTAATTAACTCATATTTCCAAGGTATGAAAAAGTAGGCTGGTAATAACTTCAGTTCAATGCAGGTCCAAAAAAAATAACATAGTCATAATAATATCAGGTCAAATGTATAAAAAGACAAAGACTCTTAGGTTTCACTCTGCACGTGTGGCAGTCCCCTTTCTATATGCATTAGAAAAAGTATAGACTTGGTGACATATCCAAAAGTGAAGCAAGCACATACAATGGACACTTTAATTTTTTTTTAAAAAGAGGGCAGAGGTATACAGTTTAAACTGATAATTTTAGCTAGAAACGGCTCCAAACCAAATTCTCAGACTCAAATAATTAGTGTCAGAGGGCTTTAAAATCCATAACTAGATCTGGATCTGGACTATACTTCCAGTGCCTTCTGTCTAATGGATCAAACCAACACCTTGAAACTAAATGCTCGGCATCCAAAATTTGAATACAAATTGAAAGTGTTGGGGCCATCTCTAATCATCTTACTCTACATGGATATAAATCCACCTACACAGCTCTCTAAGAAAATACCCCCAAATATTCCCACTGACAAGGTGCTTAATCACTGGAACTCATTGGAATCTTTCTGCAAAAGAGATTAATCCCCCTTTTAGAGCCCCCTCTCCCCCATTCAGTTGACTTGAATTTTGTGGGGAAATTTTGAAACATTTTTATTTTCAAGAAGCTGTTTCAGAAACTTTCAGAAATGTGAAAAAGAGCTGCTTAAAATTTTATTTGTCCTTTATGTTTTCCTGAATTGTACATTGTTTCATGACACCTCATAATGCAACATAACAGAATATTGCAAGCATTATATTTTAAATGTTTTAAATCAACAAGAACAGCTGCTACATCATACTTTTTCTAGACAAAAATGTCTCTTTTTACATTATAATGTACCAACTTAATACATGAAAGTGTCATCACAACACAAGCAAAACACGCTTTGTTTTGGAAGAGACAAGATGTTTAATCAGTACAATGTAATCATTGCTAAATAATTCAGATAATAAAATATGAAATATTTCAATTATGTCATAGCATCGTATTTGTGTAGAGTGCAAAACTATAATAAAAATAAACCTTAAATTTCAAAATTTAGCTTTGAAATTTTGAAATTAAAATGTGCTGAAACCTAGGTGCTTTCTCAATGCATTTTCATGAGACATTTGAGACATCTCTGTTCATCCTGAATTAGATCAAAACAAATTTCAAAATATGGAAAATGCCTACAAAATAAACAACATCATTTGCTGACCAGCTCTTCCAAGTATTTGTTGTGGGTAAACTCAGCAGAGAGTATATATATTACTCACCCACATTGTTTCCCACATCAGCATTAAATAGGAGCTAAATCAGTGTCAGACCCACAATTTGAATTATTTTGGCGCTCACACTTGTTTTTGACCCACTAGGCTCTGCCTAAATGTTAAGAGATTAGCGAAACCAGGGAAGTACAAAAGGTTCGTTACTATATTATAAATGGTTTCAACTTGAAATTTAACTTGGGGAGCGAAGAGTTCTCAAGAGGCAGCCCCTGCCCAGAAAGCTCTCCCTCTGTTGTGAAATGACAGCATTTCTATTAATAAAGCTCATTATTTTTTTATTTTCTGCCACAGTAGAGCTCTCCAAGGGGAGGGGAAGCCATTCTGACAACTTGGCTCGGTGGTTTGCCAACTTCAGACACAGCAGGAAATGGCCTTTCATTTCAGTCAATGCTGGCATAATGTTTGTAGTTCCACCACCACTGCGCCTTTTTCAGTCCTATTGCTTTGCATTGTGTTTCCTTTCACTATAACAGCTTGGTTTTTTTGCAGGACACCATGTAAACATCCACTTTTATGCCTTAATTAGACTTTACATGAGACTTGACAAGAGTTTTCTATATTATATATCCTGTAGATTTAAAAAAAAAAGGGTTGGAGAGTTATTACCTAAGCTTCTCTTGCTTGTAGTTTCTCCAGCTCCATGGGAATTCATCATAAATGTTTGTTATAAAGAACAGAACAACGATAGCGAAAGATTTTCCCCTTGCACCCGAAACCCCTACAAGGAAACAGTGGCCCCATATTTTAATAGATGTTTGGATCCTACTTTAGCCAGCAGAGCTAGAGAGTGACTTGCAAGTTTTCAAATACTGATTTATTTGCATCTTTAAGGCTAGGGACAGAAGTTACACATAAACTGGTTTACGTGATCAGAAACTGGTTTAAACCTGTAACAGAATAGAAGGTCAGTGCACATGAACCAGTTTCAAAGTGGCTGAAACTGGTTTAAGATAAACCTGGTTGAATGTAGTTTTCCTTGGGGGGCAGTCCCTGCCTCCTCCTCTCCTCCTCCCTTCTCTGCTGGAGAAGACATCACAGCCCAGCCCAGGAATGCAAAGTATGCTGGGGGACTCTGATTTAACTTGAACCAGGAAGGGGTCTGGGGCAGAAGTTTCATAAACCGGTTTGACCCAAAGTAAGTCTTAATTGATTTGAGCCAAACCGATTTATGGAACTTCTGCCCCAGACCCCTTCCTGGTTCAAGTTAAATCTGCCCCCCAAAATGCTTTGTATCCCTGGGCTAAGCCATGATGTCTGCTCTAGCAGAGAAGGGTTGGGAAGAAGGGAGGAAGAGGCAGGGACTGCCCCCCAAGACAAACCCTGGCTGAAGGCTGGGGCCAGGGAGGGAGGTTTAACTGCCCTTCCCCCAAGTACAGAGCTGCCCTGCCCCACTGGCTTACTGACTGTGGACTACAAATCCCAGAGGCACCTGGAAGCAGGAAGAGGAAGTGATGAGCAACCCAGCAAAGTCCTGCTGCTGTGATTGTGAAGTGCAGATCCCAGAGACCTCAGGGGCAGCAGGAAGAGGAAGTGAACACACAGCCCATGCTGACTGTGCCAGAGAACTGTGCTCTAGCACCCCTGGCTTCTGGCTTTAGCCACTGCAGGCATGTGGCTGCATTTCCTGAACCAAACGTGGATGACTATTCATTTGCTTATTGGCTCAAACATGTGCAGCTTAGACTAACCTATGAAGACTGAATTAATTCAGCCTCAGGCTTTTTGACTGCCTGTACTTAGCCAATATGACTCAGCAAAAACACTACATACTCCAGTGGACATTAAGTAATCAAGCCATTGTTCTAAGACAAGGATGACCGTTTTTAACAGACATAGGCAACGTGTAGGAGGGGCATGGGGTGGGAGGGCACACATGCACCCCCTGAGATTGGCCACTGCCAAAGCCACCACTGACTTCTGCGGGTGGTCACTGCTCGCACCGCCCCTGCTGCAGCCGGCAGCATCTGCAGGCAGTGTCTGCTTGCCCACCCCCGAGTCTCAGGAGGCACTAGTTATTCATGTTAACAGATATATATCCCTACTCAGGCAAGAACTATTTAATTTTAGGTGTGTGCTTGAGTTTACTTAAGGCAGAAGGCCTGTGCTTCAGAACATGCCTAAGTCTAGGCCTTGATTTAGGCCTAAGTCTGGGTCTGGATTTGCAAGGTGAATACGAACAGACATCAGAAAGCTAACATGGCCACTTAAGTGAATCAGCAAATTTAAGGGAAAATAATTTCTCATGGTGGAGAGTAGCGGAGAAAAAAAAACAGAAAGGCTTAAAAAGGATAGAGTTGGTGTATTTGGCCAAAATTATCTAGATGGATTTAGCAGAAGAGGAGCAGGGGAAAACATTTTTGTTGGCAGGGGGAGGAAGGAGTTAATAAAAACACATAGAGCTTAGCACTAGCAAAGAACTATCTAAAAAGAGAATAGAGAAAAAGGGTGAATGAATCCTCATTTCTGGCTTTAGACTTAGAGTAATTGAAATTTATCACCACTCAATTGCTGTTCAAAAGACCATCTGAAATGACTTTGGTGGACTCAGTCCAGCTTCCAGCAGAAAGAAAAAAAAAGTCAGCATCACAAACATCAGTACTATATTTGGCACATATTGGGAATCACGGGGGGGTGGGGGGCAAGTGTGAAGAATCAGCCAAGCAGCAATTTGTTAATGGAGTCAGTATGATGGACTGGTCAGGGGTGATATTACTGCTGATCTTTCCCCTCCTGAGGGGCATTTGGAGGCAGACAGGGGGAGTGACAGTGGGAGGATGTCTGGGCTATCAGAAAAGTGGGGTGATAAAGAGTGAGAGTCTACAAAGCATTAGACTATAGACACTTAGTTGCTAGCATGTCTTCAGGGGTGTACCTGGCACAGCACTCTGGGCTCCTGAACAGCCAAACAATGAGGAAAGTCCAGGCATGGGAACTACTTACTCAGAACTCCCTACTCCCAAGGGTAGGGAGGTCTGATTTGTCTCTCAGAGCCTGAGGCAAGGAAAGGGCACACACAAGGGTTTCTCTGGGAGGCAGAAACCTTGATTCTAATTGCAGAACAAGAGAACATGGACAGGAGCCCTGGTTGGGGTTACAACTAAACCTCCTCACTTTTCATCTCCACCAGTCAGACCGCTAGTCGTTGGTCCTGCAGCTGCTCCCTTCCACTCTCCTACTTTCTCAGGGTGAGAAAACCTGTCTGAAGGCAGGGACAATGGCAACATTCATTAGAAAACCAGAAGAACTGCAGCTCCTGCTTATTTGTTGAATACATGGTGCACAGGCTGGGGCCAGGCATGATGGGGGAAATCTAATGTCCGAGTGTCTTAGAAGATGCTATGAGCCAGCAGGTTTGGACTTTGCTCTCCAGGGTCATTAGTCCAGAACTTTTAACATGCACTACATTCACAGAAATAGTGCCCTTCCTGATAGCACCACTATATACTAGTCTGCATTTTCATATTAAATCAATATCCAAAAATCTCCCAGCAGAGATCAAGGTCCTGTTGTGCTAAACACTGTGGAGTCACATAACAAGAGATAAGTATTTTCCCCCAAAATGCTGATAATATAAACAGACAAACCAAAGGGTTGGAGAACCAGCAACACAGAAGTAAAGTGCTTAGTACCAGGTTTGAGTTGCAAGCAGAAAACTGCTTTAAATTCAGCAGGGAACAGAGTCACCAAAGCAGCCCCTATTGTGGCTCTCAGCATAGAGAGTGGATCTGGGAAAAGGGAATATCCCCATGTACCTACATGCTCATGTTGATGTCCACAAGTTACCAGGCAGCCCTAAGTAGTTGGTGGTGGTTAAAGTTGATTTAATATAGACCTGTGAAAGGATTGACGGAGAACAGTGCAGCATCAGCCCTATCCCAAAACAATGCATCTCCCTCCTGAACTAAGCACAAGTCAGCTGCATTAGACAGCATTTCCCCAAACTTAATACAGAATCCCAATTATTTCCTCCCTCCTCGGCCTCCAGAAGACCTGTTCGATGCATGCACCAAATCTGGGAAGACATTTGTTGTAACAAGATATTTAAAAAAAAATACAGTTCATGCTATGACCTAAAAAAACACTGCCTTTTTCTTTGGATGAGAAAACAGATTCAGCACAATCTGCATCCTTTTTCTTGACGTGAGCATTTTTTAGCTTTTCTCATTTGTATCATAGAAAAGTCTTCCTTTTTCTTTTGCTGAAGCAGTATTCTGAGGACACAGGCTCTTATTTGGAATTGACTCACGAGGCGAGGAGAATGAGCAGTATGTACCAGAACACTTCCAGCATATTAGACAAATGACAACCCTGACATTTCCAGAATGGTAAAGAAGCCATGTGTCACCTTTGCCTCCCAGTCTTTCCTGCTATAAAATGTGGCAGCATCATAAACAAGGCTTGACTAAGGAAGTGCTCAAAAACTAGACCCCTTCCTACAAATGTTTATGTATGATACCATTTACTGCATCCCATTGTAATTTCCAGAAGAGTTTTGCTTAAAAAATCAGAGACTGCTTTTTTCAAAGAGTCCATGTGTGCTATTCTATTTTACAAAAAACTCTAAGCAAGTACCAGACACAAAAGTTATTCCTGATTCAGGTCATCCCTTCATTTGTATTTGTAGCTTAATTACTGCTCAAAAATCAGATAGTCACTTATTAGGTGGCAGAGATTTGTCCATTATTCCCTCCACGGTCTGTAGCTCTCTGATATATGGTAGATTTCTATGCCATGCTTTGGTCTGTCTTGATAAGAGTAAAGTGCTGTCCACTGACAGGTGAAATGCTTAAGAAATGCTTTCAGACTGACATCAATTATATCTATAAGCTTAGACACTTTAGTCAGATTCTGCTCTCGGATACACCATCATCACTTCATTGAAATCAACACCTTTGAGTGAAGCTCAGAAATCTACAGCCTGCCCAAGTTAAGCCTTGTTTTAGATATGCCAGGGATGGGAATAGACAACCCCTTCTGCAACCTCAAAGATAATGTCCTGGGGTTACTGAATCCATGAGGGAATTCTGAATAAGGAAGACTCTTCTCTAACGGGGACATTTTAACTGATTCTACGTCAGTTTTTGTAGGAGCAGTAGTTTTGCCCTGGGGTCTTCATCCAACATTTCCCTTCCTCATGCTGTTAAGCAGCCTGCTGTTCACACTTAACTCTTCTATCCCCAAGATGCCTGGGCACATTTCATTAATACCATATGTACAGTCTAGACCAGGGGTCGCCAATGTTTTTGGTCAGAGTGCCAAAAACACCCCAGCCTCGACTTGTAAGAAGTTGACATGCTGGGCCAAACAGAGGGGGAGCCAGGAGCAGCCTGATCCTTGTTGTGGCAGTGCAGCTCCCCACCATCCGCCCCAAAGTGCGTGTGCACCCACCTCCAGCAACGAGCTGTGCCGGGACTCTGCAGACCCCCGCTGGCTAGACTGCAGGCTCCCCGCTGGCTGCTGCAAGGAGCCATGGGCCCGCCCAGAATCCAGGCCAGGTGCAGCAGGTGGCTGGGAGGTTGCAAGCCACTACACCAAAGTCTGCGGAGCTCCAGCCTGGCTCGTTGCTGGTGGTGGGTGCACGCGCACTTCCAGGAGGATGGTGGGAGAGTTGTGAGGGGCCTGATCCTTGTTGTAGCAGTGCACCCTGACCCCTTTCCCACACTGTCCACCCCAAGGCATGTGTGCCAAGCAAAATGCCTTTGTGTGCTACACTCTGGCAAACATGTCAGGGGACGCTGCTCCCTGATCTAGACCAACCTTTCTTCTCAGATATGTGTCCAATTCCCACTGGATTCAACTGAAAAAGTACTGCTTTACCAGAAAGCCAAATCTGGCCCTCAAATTGTGAAGTACTTGTGGACCCTGCAGGATGAATGATGACAATAAATACAAATATTTGTCATTTTATAGTCAGTCAATGTCAATGCCTTTCACATTTAAATTGTAAAAATGGGTATATGTACAATCTCTCAAGAGCTGCAGACATGGAGTAAAATACTGGGACCAAAACTTTCCAAGTACATTTACCCAGATTTAGGCTCCTAAAATCTTTACATAGGATTCATAAAAGTAGCTTGATTTTCTGAAATTTTGGAATGCACCATGCTTTCTAGACTCAGCGGGGATGATCAGGACACATCTGAACATGTGCTTAAGTCCATCCCTGTGCAACACAGCACTGAACTGCAGGGCTGAGGGATACATTTTCAAAAGCAGTGGGCACTTGGAAGAGTGAGTGAAGGTCAAAGGGACCTGAGCAGCTAGGCATGGTGAAACTCAGCGTTACCATACCTGGTGTTTAAGAATTTGGCTTTGTGAATGAAATTCACAGAACTGAGTAAGGCACTTAAAACTTCTACACGTGAGCCTAGGACTGGGATTCCTGACAGCCAGAAGGAGCACCTAGCCAACCAACTGGCAATGAAGAGATGGTGTAAGAGAAAAAGAAGCAAGAGGGAACATGACTGAAGACTGATGTTAAGGTATTCCTCAGTGTGAGGCAGTCCTGGGGTCCAAGTGGACCTAGACTCTGCCAGCTCATAATCCCTGTTTCTTTTTTTACAAGAGCATTGTGGGAGACAATATCAAAGGCCTTTTAAAAGTCCAAGTATATGCCCTCAACTGCATCTCCCACATCTAAGTGGTTCATTTCTTGATCATAGGAGATGAGGTTGGTTAGACAAGACTTGCACACAACAAAAACATGTTGGCTATCCTTCAGCATCATGCCTTCTGCCAGTCTGTCACAAACGCATTTCTTGATAATTTTTTCCAAAATTTTACCTGGTTTCAAGGTCAAATTGACTGGCCTATAGTTTCTCAGATCCTGCCTCCTCCCCTTCTTAAAGACTGGCACCACACTGGCCCTTTTCCAGCCTTCTAGGACCTCTCCCAAGCACCATGAATCTTCAAATACCTTTGCTAATGGTCCCACAATGACTCCAGGCAATTCCCTCAGCACTCTTGGGTGTAATCCATCCAGTCCTACCAACTTGAAGACAATCAGCTGCTCTAAATGCTCCCTCATCAATTCAACGCTGACCACTGGTTGGCAATCACCCCCCCAACCACATCCATCCAATATCCAACCAGGCTAGTAACCACCATTTGTATCAATTTCCTTAGGAGATTTAGATGGAGAAATGCCTAGTTTGAGAATCCCAAATGGCATTAAGTGCCAGACGGGCACCAAGACACTTGGTTCTGCCAAGATGGTGGAAGTTGTAGGTATACTTAGCAACAGACACTGGGTGCATCTGCATGTGCTTTTGATTGCAACACCAGTTCGCTAGTGAATAAATTACTTCTGAGTAAATGGTCCTGGAAACATGTCTACACATGCAGAAAGGTGGAAGCAGATTTGTTGCCAATCTGCTCTTGCTTCCCAGGGCTCTGCAATGCACCTCTGACATCACCGGGGGCACTCCAGGCTCTGGCTGCAGCTGCCAGCAGCCGGCAGCCTTCTTCAAAAGCCAGCCCTGCTCACTAGGTCTGTGCGAAACGGAAGTGTTTCACGTCGACCAGCATTTCAATGTTTCAACAGAACAGCGTTTCATTTCAACTTCTGTTTTGAGTTGAATGGCTGTTCTGTTTCATTTTATCAAAACGTTTTGCTGTTTCAACCCTGTTTCGCCATTTTGCCCATAGGATATAATGGGGAAGGTCAAAACAGGTTACAACTTTGTCATTTCTGGCCAGATTTGGATGACACTTGTAGGACTCATAGCCCATTCTGATAGCATGTTGTGTGCAAAGCTTCAAGATGATAGGTATGGAGGGTTTGGAGAACCTGCACCCCAAAATCTTGAGAGCAAAACTCATGTCACGTGTATGTGTTAAGTTACAGTGGGGTCAAAACTACAGGGGTGGTAGCTCCTGCTGAGGCCATAAAGCCTGCCATGTTTCAAGGTGATAGGTGCAGGAGGTTTGGAGAAACTGCACCCCAAAATCCTGGAAGCAAAACTTTTGTCATATGTACATGTTAGGACGCAGTGGGGTCCAAACTGCAGGCTTGCTAGCCGGTGCTGAGGCCACAAAGCCTGCTAAGTTTCAAGGTGATAGGTGCAGGGATTTGGGGGGAACTGCACCTCAAGCTGCTGATAGGCAAAACTGGTGCCATAGCTGACCCTGTGTGTGTTAAGGCACAGCGGGCTGAAAACTTCAGGCATGGTGGGCCCTGCTCAGCCCACAAAGTGTGCCAAGTTTCAAGGAGAGAAGTGTAGGAGTTTGCGGGGAACTGCACCTCAAGCTGCAGACACGCAAAACTCGTGTCATGGATGCTTGTGCAACTGTCTGTCTTGGGGCATGGGGGAGGGGAAACTACTTCAGGCCTGGCTGCTAAGCTACAGTGTTACCAGGTACCAATTAATCATGATTCACCCAGGGACCAGCTCAAAACACAGTAGGTAGCTACTACATAACGACTTAACGAGCATGGATTAACACCTATAAAACCAGAGACTAAGGACAGGAAATAATCAATACAAACAATCAACTGCCCCAAGACAGACACAGTCAGTTGCACAAGCACCCATGTCATGAGTTTTGCCTGTCAGCAGCTAGGGGTGCAGGACCCCAGAACCCTGCTGCACCGATCTCCTCGACAGCTGGCCGGCATAGTGGCCGCAGCAGGGCCTAGCAGCCAGGCCTGAAGGAGGTTCCGTTTCCCCTCCCCCATGCCCCAAGACAGACAGTTGCACAAGCACCCATGTCACGAGTTTTGCCTGTCAGCAGCCAGAGGTGCAGGGCTCCAGAACCCAGAACCCCTGCACCGATCTCCTTGACAGCTAGCAGGCTCTGTGGCCTCAGCAGGGGCTACCATCCCTGCAGCGTTTACCCTGCTGCGCCTTAACACACAGTGTCACCCATGTCACAAGTTTTTCTCGTCCACAGCTTGAGGTGCAGTTTCCCCCAAACCCCTGCACTTATCTCCTTGAAACTTGGCAAGCTTTGTGGCCTCAGCAGGCCCTAGCATGCCTAAAGTTTTGACCCTGATGTGGCTTAACACATACATGTGACATAAGTTTTGCTTTCAGGATTTTGGGGTACAGTTTCCCCAAACTCCCAGCACCTATCTCCTTGAACCTTAGCAGATTTTGTGGCCTCAGCAGGGGCTAGCAAGCCTGCAGTTTTGACCCCACTGTGTCTTAACACGTGCATGTGACATGAATTTTGCTTTCAGGATTTTGGGGTGCAGTTTCTCTGAACCCCCTGCACCTATCTCCTTGAAACAGGGCAGGCTTTGTGGTCTCAGCTGGGGCTAGCATTTCTTTAGTTTTGACCATGATGTGGCTTAACACATGCACGTGACACAATTTCAGCTCTCAAGGCTTTGGGGTGCAATTTCTCTGAATCCCCATATCTATCTTCTTGAAACTTGGCATGCTTTATTCTCTTAGAAGGGGCTACAATTTCTGCAAGTTTCATCCAAATATAGCCAGAAATGACAAAATTATAGGCTGTTTTGTCCTTCCCCGTTATAGCCTATGGGTGAAACATTGAAACAGTGTTGAAACAACGAAAAGTTTTGACTTGCCTCATTTTGTTTCAAGGCTGTTTCGACCATATCTGTTTCATTTCATTTTTGCTGTTTTGACCTCAAAACAGGTCAAAACAGTGTTGAAACAAAACTGGTGGCAAAATTTCGCGTAACCCTACTGCTCACTGCTCCCTGGCCAGGAGCCGCTGCCGGCACTGCGCAGGCACAGCATGAGACAATGCTCTCCTGTGCATCCCCACCCCATGGCTGCTTCAGCCCCTGCCCCTGGCAGTGATGAGAAATGCCCCATGCTCCTGCTGGCTGCCATGCTGGCCCATGGCCATGTCGCCCCTCCCGGTTCCCCCACACATTGCGACTGCCTGCATGCCAACCAGGGCCTGCGTGTACCATCCCAGGGCCACCACCACACACCTGCCACCTCAATCCAGTCTGACTGGTTGGACCTGGCAGGAGACAGACAGTGTCCAGGATGCCACCGCCAGGGCCACCATCACCCTCCTGGGTCTCCAACCCTGCTGCCTCTTGGCCCACTGGGCCAGCCAGGACTGGTGGCTGCAGGTTGTCCAGCACACCTGGGACTATGAGTAGTAGCTGGAGGCATTCTGCATGACCTGGGCCACATTCCAGGATCACCTGAGGCAACGCCAGCCACACCTGGAGTGGCAGGACACCAGCATGCAGCATCACTGCTGTCATCAATGCATTCCTCAGCATGTGAGAGGCCCATGCCCGCCCAGCTGCAGGGGCATGGACTACTCAATAATGTTTTGCACTGTCTCCTGTCTCCCTGCATGCTGGGGCAGGGGCAGGGAATGCGCCCCCCACCCCCCATGCAGGTCTTACCACATGGCCAGGACTGGTGTGGCTGGCAGCTCCACACAGTCATGGCTGTCGGCAATGGCATGCAGCTCTCGGCAGTGTCCTTGGGTGGTGGGGTGTGACAGGTAGGTGCCTAGCTGGGGACTCCCCCCTGGGGAGGAGCTGGCACTGCTGGCCAGCCAGTCACACCTCATGTTGGGGGCTGACGCTCCGGAGCTGGCACAGCAGGTGCTGGCCTGGGCTCCCCGATCTGCCAATGGAGGGTGCAGCTGGGGAGCTCAGTAGGATGGGCAGCTCCAGGGCTAAGAGGCCCTCCCCCAGTGACTTGTCACTGCGGGTGCCAGGCTAGGGCAGGGGTTCAGCCTTGGGCAGGTCACTCATGCTGCTGTACACAGCGCAACTGTGGCCTGAGTCCTGGAGCACAAGGATGTCCTTCAGTTGCTATATAAATGGAGTTGACTTAGGGGCCCTCCCCAACTGATGATTGCGGTCAGTGATGGTAATCCACTGTGCCTGCAAGGCCTTGACCTTTATGCAGAACTGCCACACCAACCGGTTGTGCCTGCGCTCCCACATCCAGCAGGAGGAAGCTGCAGCTGAGCCAGGGGGATGGCAGGCCTGGCTGGAGCTTGCAGGAGCCTGCAACACCCTGCAGGCCTGGACAGTGTGGGTCTGGCAGCTGTGCACCACTGTGATGCCACGCTGCAGCACTGGGGTGCACACAGGCTGGTGAGGCTAGCCTGCGGCCTGCCCAGGGGGACACAGGTCCTGGAGTTGCTTCAGGCTGCCTGCTGGCATGCCCCAGGGCTCAAAATACCTACAGGCTTTTAAAGGCCTGAGGCAGCCCAGGCCTGGGGCAGGAGAAGCTCCCATTTCAGAGCCTTGGGGCTAGCCTAAGGCTGACCCCCTAATGGCAGGGCTGACTTAGGAGAAAATTTGCTTCTGGGTCATGTCTACATATGCATTACTGCACATTGACTAATCACAAGTTAAAACACCCCAGCCTCAACTTTACTTGAGTATCAGATTTACTCACGATGAGGGGTTTTTACTGCATAGTAAGCATGCACATGTGTAGACGCATGCACTTACTGCACATTAAATTATGCTTCCACACCTTTAAGCACCTTCTGTTGATGCACCCACTAAATAGCAAATTTACTGGCAACAAACCCTTCATATAAACTACTTTAAGCAATTTCAGGAATGGACAGATAAAAAAAAAAGAGCAACTTAGAAGTGTGGGGGAGAACAGGGAAGAGCTACAGGTCAGCCGTTCCACAGTTACCATTCCATGTGTCCACTTCCATCCCAGACTAATTTAGCTCACTTCATTTAGAGATAAGTTGGTCCAGTTTACCTTCCAATTACTATAGGGCATGAGCAAACACACAAAACAGTTATTTTGGAGCAATGGACAAACACTAAAGTGTCCATCTCCCCCCACAACACACACACTGTTGAAAATTTGTCCAATGCTCTGAGTCTTTTTTCGATCTGGCCCTCAACTGCCATCACTTTTGTTAACTTATCCTAGAACCAACAGTTCCTCTCCTAAGTTTGGAAAATCTGACCCTTAGCTTTTTATGAGAAAATACTCATTACCACAACATTCACAGGTCTCATTTCACAAATGAAATTAGTTTACAGCAGCTGATCAAACCCTGGCCTGGGGATCAAATTTGGCCCATGGAGCCATGTCATCTATCCTATAGTGCTCCCCACAGGTCTGAAAATTGGACTTAGGGGAAGCACTAGTAGCAACTGCTGATTCAATGCCAAATTTCCTGACCCACGCAGAGCCCCAAGAGCCAGATAATGTGGTCCTGCATGCTATATCAGCATGCTGAATTGGGTAAAGGTGGTATGAGACCAACTGGAGTGCAGAGCCCAATCCATGTGGGCAGGGACGGGGAGGCAGCATGGGGAGGGGCGGAGGTGCTGTGGGCCAAATCCCAGCAAAGTGGTGTGGAGCCTGATCCAGCCCACAGACCAGTTCCCGTGCCATCCATCCAGCTTTTGGGGCTGAAAGATAGAGCACCACTGGCTTACAGGGTTTATCACAAACAGCCTCTTTCATGTACCAAAGAAAAATACCCCTCCTGATTGCAAGCATCTGTGGTAGAACAAATTACTTTTTAGGTAGCTTACAAATACTGAGGTTTCCCTTCAACCAAAAGTTTACCCAAAATTAATTCATTTTAAAGGATTACTTTAAAATCATACATTTTTCTTGAGCCTACTTCATGCCACTTTTAAAAGATTTAAAAAGCATCTCATTCAATTACTGTAGCCTTTTGTTCTGTAATTAGGCAAGAGGAAGCAGACTGAAAAAAAACTGGCAGTGCACACAACATAGCTGTAATTTTCTCCTCTAACAAAAAAAGCACAAATGAAATCTGTTTTCATACATGCAAGATAGAATTGTTCAACGGAAACCTTGGAAAAGAGTTTGTAGGAATTCATTAAATGTGATGTATGTAAAGAAATATCTTCAATGAGTTTCAGTCACTTCAGTATATCAATATGGCGACCACCTCCCCTTGTTCTCACCAGCCCAGAAAGCAACCTCAGTTAAAATACCTTCCTTCAAAAGAGCCAGAGTTTTTCATTGTCCCTAGTGGGAATATAGCTATATTGTCCTCAGAAAAGTTGCTGACCCCTGATGAGCAAATGAGGCCACTACTAGGATTACCAAAATAAGATAATCCACGTGTAGGACAACCAAACATCAACACATACAAAACCAGGGAGTGCTTTGGCTTTAGTGATTTGTCAGTGCCATGCAGCAGTGCAGAAGAATATTCAGGAATAGGTCCCATGTTGCTGGACTCCCAGTCTTGTATGCCACCAGAAAACGATGCCGTGAACCAATGGCAAGTACTGCCAGGAAGTTGTTATGGAACAAAATATCCCCTTATTAATAACCTGGGCAATTAATGATACAAGGAACAAACCTACTGGCTTACAGGTAACTGCCTCATAAACCAATCTCAAATAAGAAAAGCCTGCTGCTTCTTATCAAAGTGGAAGACTTTGAGGACTGAAGCAATGGAAATGGGGTAAAATTCAATATTACAAAGTGCAAAATCATGCAGTTGAGACTAATGCAAATTCTGCTATAATCTGGGAGCCTATCAAGGGGAAACATCCACAAAGGACAACAACTTGGGTGTACTAGTAGCTCACGTGGTGGCTTTGTGTTGTGATGCATTGGTAAATAAAAAGAAGGCACAATCCTAGGTTACATTAGGAAAGGTATTTCCAGTAGAGAAAGTGAGCTATTAGTGCCTTTGAATGTGGCATTGGTACGAGCACATCTGAATACTGTATATGATTTTGGTCACCAGAATTCAAGGAAATGAATTCAGATAGAAAGAGTTGCAGAAAGGGGTTTAGGGGAATAGAGAGGGACCAGAAAACCATAACAGAGGCTAGGGGATACAACTGCTGACTATTAGTAGAGTGGAGAGAGAAGGGATAAATATGAGAGAGCAGTCAGAAGACAGAAGCAAAAGGACAATATTAGCAGAAGACCAAATAGTTACAAAGTGACCATGAATAAATTAAAGTCTGATATTAGAGTATTTGTCACCATTAAAGCAGCAAGATTTTGCAACTTCCTTCCACGAGTAAGAGCGGTGGCAAAAAGCATTACAACTTGAAAGATGGAGTTTGATCAGTCTATGAAGGATATTATACAACATGGCTACACAAGATAATAGGGGACCAGACTCGATGGTACAGCATGTCCCTCAGTCCTCTGCCCCTCTGTTAAAGCCAGTGGAGGCAGACAAAAACCCACCAACCTCTGCTTTCCCTCGGCAATTAGAAAAGGGTCATAATACAAGCAAACCTGTAAATATTTTGCCCAAGCATGTGTCATCATATTTTTCAAGTGGGAAAATTTATTTTGCTGATTATCATGAATATTAGACTATACTAACAAAGACATGCTAGAGTTACATTAACAAAGCAAAGCTGAGCTTTCCTGAGAGCGTGAAACTATTAGAATGCATTTACAAGCCATAATAAGCGATAGAGCAGTTTACAGTCCACTGTGCTAACGACCTACTCGGCTCGTGAAAGTACACTATCATGCTTACAAATAACTTTTTGTTCAGTGACATTTGATTTACAAAGCTGCCAACACTGAAACTGTAAACATCTCCACTTCATCATTTTAACTCCACAGTTTTTAGGAGCCAGGCAAACTCAAGCGACAATAAACATTAGCAGCGGAGGAAGGAGTGGATTATTCTTTCCATTGTACAAAGTCATTTGGGTGTCAGAAGCCTGTAGGTTTTTGACAGTCGAATGTCGAGGGTTCTGTAACCTGCTTCATTTAAAATGAACATACCAATTAAACTAAATAGCAGCCTCGGAAGTCTGTAATTTGTAATTTTAGGATCCGTTCAGAGAGAAGACAGAGTAGGTCAACGAACAATTGAGGGTCCATAGTTAAGTCAACTCCAGTTCATTTATCAGCTCCATAATAAGCAATAGAGCCTCTGAGAGGTGGAAGAAGAAAAAGGTACATTACTGGAAATTACAACTTTCCTAATAATTAGTGACAGGGAAGACCCCTATGTGCCAAATCTGAACAACCCTGGTGCATCTGCCTGCAAGTCAAGGCCCCAAGGGAACACAGATAGCTGGCTTGAGGATGGCTAGCTGTACAAGGGATGTGTTGTCAGAAAAGAGGACCACTTCTGTTTTTAGAGGGGCAGAAAGGAACATAGCTGACCCTATCACTGCAGCCTCCCTTATCCTTCCCTTCCTCTGCTAGCTGGAAATCATGCTTTCTGCTTGCCTTTTACTTTTCACCGCCTTTCACAGGCTGGGGAGGATTTTGCCCCTATCTCTGTCTATCAGCCAATGGACCTGTGTGTGGCATCCAAGCCAAAAACAGCAAAACCTTCATGATTTCAGATTCTGGCCCCAAAATGAAATCGTTTGAGGGCCTGGACATGACACATTTACACCAACGCAACGTTGTAAACCTACCATAAGGGAGGAATGAGCAGCATATCACAGAAAAAAATGGCTGGTAATGAAAGCTGCCTCTACACGTGCTCGTTCATGTTCTAAGTAGAATGCATTGGAGCAGACTCTGCTCTGCATTGTAATTAAACCGCTCCAGCACCACTTCACTGTCATGTGTATTAAGTCCCCATGCATTTTAAACTGGCCACAGGGGTGCTTTATGTAAAACTCATCAAATGAGGTTTAGATAAAGAATCCCATGGTCATTTTTAAATATGTGGGAGCTTAATATGTATGATGGTGATCCGTTTTAATTACAGCAGCTGTTCAGGAACTGCTCTAATTAACCCAACTCCCCCCTACGCAACTCCTGAGCACATGTATAGGCAGCCAAAGTGTAGTAATAGCAGCTCACAATGTAGTAGGGGAGTAAATGCTAGCCTGTTTTCATGAGCAAATGACTAACCCGGGGTGAACTGCTGACACATGACAGTTTAACTCACACTGGTATAGTTTTACTTGCGATTTTTCTGGGGGTAAATCTACTCTGAACTGGGGAAAAGTTACCCTGGGATGAAGATTTACAGTATCTGCCTGCTCTTTTTTTTTTGCACAGGTTGATTAAGTTATATGTCCAGGACTTAATGCTCATTTGAATACAGAAAATAACTATAGTGGTTTCTGTTCGAAATGTTTTTTCAATCTCTGATCTGCCGGCCTTTTCATCCCTCCCTACCCAAAAGAGGAGCAGCCCAGGGTGAAGTGATTAGCTTACATTTTTCTTTCTAGCTCTGCAAGGGTCAGATGAATGTCTCACTCCCATTTTTGGATTTGGCACTGGATTAACAGTTCTACAGTTCACCTATTGCTAAAATGTTGAATAAGATCATTTACTTCAGTGGATTATGCCACAAAGTTCTTTGTGAGCTTTAAGTGAAAAGCACTAAGAAGTGCAAAGCATAATAAATGTTTTCATCTCCACAAAACCTTGCCAAATGCCCCAGATAACTATGCAAGGATGTTCAAAAGCATTCATCATTGGCCTAATTTAATCCCATTTAAGTCAATGGTAAAATTCCTATTGACTTCAGTGGATGCAGGTTAGGGCTACACCAAAAGCTTTTGGAAAAAAAAAAACACTCCTCTCTCTTGAAATAAGTATTTGCAGTTAGATAATCTTAGTATTTGCAGCAGTCAAGGTGTTTATCACAGCAAGTTAAAGGGTATTCTGCAGAAGTACATTCAGGAATGTTTTTAAGGCTCTCTACTCCGCTGGTTTTCAAGGGTGAAGAAGTCTGAACCAAGCTACTTCAGTAGTGATTGAGTATTCTGCAGCTCTTTCCAAAGCTATTGTGAAAGCAGAGCACTGCCTAGCATGTATTAATCAGTAATGGAAATTAATCACGGGACAATACAAGGATACACTCTTCCACTGCTTTCAAACATGGTGCAATTTCCATTAGTCTAAATACACAACAGAACAGTTTGGGATTCTATATCAAACATGGCAGAGAAGAGGCATAATCAGAAACTCCCATTAATCACAATACAGTTTTTCATCCTGTTCATGAAAGCTGTGGACCAAGTTTATCTCCTTGGCCAACAAAGAAAGAAAATGTAATGGTTTCAGGTAATAATTTTCACCTGCAGGCTACTGAAATTCATATACTGCAGCTATTTACTCAGGATTCTGCAGAGAAATGTGAGGAGGATCTTTTAACATTGGATACAATCACACAAGTTGCTTTGTCATTGCACTTAATTTATGTTTCAAAGGAAGCATTACATGATGCCAACGTGCAGGCTAAAGCAATTACCTTCAGCATGAAGCAGTGATGGTGCTTCTCTCACTAGCCTACAGAGAAGCAAGACACAGTTCTGTGGGCCTTCTCTGCTATAGCTGAAAATGCCTTCCTTTGCATCTCTAGGAAATCACTGTCAGAACAAATTATGTATTCCAGTGATGGGAGTGACAGATGGCCCCTAAGATTTGAGTGAGAGATCCTCGGGGTGATGCATGCTCACAGGCTGCTGCTGCTTTTTGCAAAGGCAGCACTCTGGGTACTGGGGATGATAAATAATGAAAGTATAAGTGTAATCCTTGGAGCACCTTTTCACTTCATTCAAGTTAGTACAGGCTTTGACATCTCTAGAGAAAGAAGTCATCATCTTAGCCACAGGAGAGTCAGAACAGGCAGCACGTGCTTCTACACACTACCTTGCCACAGTGCCTCTGTATTGCCCCGCAGGAACTATTTGTAGGACTGAATGAGTAGTTTGCTCTCTAGATTGCTCCAAGTCTCTGCACTGAAATAGAAACACCAAGTAGAGCCGTTTGTAATGGGGGAGTTTTGGGATATTGGCTCCTGTTAAGTATTTCTTTTCATACAGAGCACCAACTGGCAACAACTTTTATTCAACCCTAGCCTGGGCTCGATTTTAAATGCAAAAATGTGAACAATTCTCTACTCCCCCTACCAGGTCCCTGAGTCAGCCCACTCCCCACATGATGCCTCTACCTTCAGACGAAATGTCATTATAAATAACACAGTAACAATTTAGACAAAATTCTATCTACACCCTAAAACAAACACCATAGCTCATCTTTTCCATGCCCCTGAGACAAGCGCACGTGCAGACAAATTGTTATTGATATCTTGGGAGTGAAGAATGCAAAAGCCTTTATCTGTCCTATCTTTACCTTGTTTTACATTGCTGTTCATTCATTGTTGTTTAAATTACAGCTACATTATCTCCAGTTGTCCCGAGTCTGATGATGCATTCATTGTGTTTACCTGGTGAGACCTTCCTTTTCTTTTGGATTAAGTTTGACTGAATCACAAATGGGATGATGAAATACTGAAAGGAAGAAAAATCCACTACGTGCAGCACAGTTATTTGTTGCAAGGCCTTATGACCTTGCTCATACAAAATTCTTTGGTTCAAAGAAGTGACATCTAAAACAGACAAGCAGAAAATTCTGTAATTGCACCTATTCAAGGTCCATGAAATTTAGTCAAACTGGGAGCATGCAATGGTTTCTTGTCAGCTTCTACTTACAAGGCGCTTATTTGCATGGAGGAGAGCAAGTGCTGGGATAAAAGGGAGATCTGTCACTCTGGGGAAAGAAGCCTCTGGGTGAGGCTTTTGCTGCTGGGAACTAGAGAGGGGTAGAGAAGCTGGCTGGACTTCCTCCAGGCAGTTTGGTTCTCAGACCCACAGGTTTCCGGTGAGAAACACGATGCAAACTTCTAAAGGGAGCAGTGCGGGGACAGCTATAGCTAGTGCAGTTATTTGTACAGAGTTTTATGGCCTTGCTCGCATGAAGGTCTGATATCCAAGGAAGTGGCATATGGAGCATAGTGGTAGACAATTCTATTGTTTCAGCTATTCAGGTTCCACAAAGATCTCATAACTGGTGATAATACGTGATCTAAGGCTGTATTAGACTTATACTGCTTTTAGCTCGATGAGCTACAAGAGTGGTCAGCAATGTTTCTACAAGGAGAAGCTTCTTTAATGGATGTGACGGTGCTGGAGCTGCAGCCACAGTCGCATCTCCACCTCCCTGCCCTGCATGGCCCATGCTGATGCTTCTCCCACCCATCACAGACACCCCATCAAAGAAATACTGTCAAAGCCCCCCTGCCCCCCAGCTCTGTGGGCTGCATAAATGGCTCTGCGGGCCATAGGTTGCTGACCCCTGACCTATGATATTCAAGAGTGAGCAGCATAACACAGGAAGTTCACATGGCTATGTCCTATGTCCTCATACAGTCCTAAGGTGAACTTTGCTATTCCTATTGGAAGGAAAAGTAGGGATCTGTGCAAGATGCCTCTTTTCTATGTACCCTGTTCCCATGTAAGGCGAGTATTAGCACCTTCAAGTGGGGACTATATCGCCTTCTGTGCCTTATGCAAGCCCAGAATCAACACCGTTGTTTAATAAAGCATCAGAGTCAGTCCATAACCATCTCCCTGAAAGATCAAGTATGATAAGCACTCATCACATGAAAAAAAGCAAAACAACTATAAAAATAGCCTACATTTCCATTCAAAATCAGTTCAGCACTAGACTGCCTTACAGCTGCAGTAGGCTAAACTACAAAATATTTACTCACACAGTTCAGCTGCAGATACTTAAGGAAAATTAATCCACAGGTTTCTGCAGGCCCACAAAATAGTCCACATCTAACTGAAATAACGGGGGGATGAAGGAAAGTAGAATGCAGTTGCCCAAATTGGACACCAAAGTAACGCCTTGTATTCTTACACACTCACAATTGGACCCAAAGTAATCAATAACTCTACTTTTCATTTCATCCAAAATGCATTAGTAAAGTGTCCCCATTTACCCTGTTGAATTTTGGATTATTAATATTAATGAACAGTTTCCTATATCAGGAAAAGTATAGGAGAAACAGAAAAGCTCCAGAGACAAGTGGAGGACTTAAGAGTCCTCTGTATTAAGAAAAATTTGAAAAGTCTTATAATTGTATGTAAAATAACTGGACCATTGCAAAAGCTGAAAATATCTGCAGTTACATTACATTTGAAATTACTAGGAGTCTGTTTGTTTTTCTTTTTAATTTTGAAAATATCACTAAGTTTTCAAACTTAAAAAACAGGAAGAAGCTTGGAGTGGAAAGAATTCACATTTTCTTCCTTCTGACAAGCTTTCAGGAGACAGGGTAAAATAAAAAGCCATGGGCATATATAGTCATCACACTTTAGGGCAGTAGTGCCCAATTCATCCCACCCCATGGTCCATGTGAGTTACACTGGGATGGCCTGCGGCCCATGTCATCTGACCTGTGGGCTCCCCAAGTGTCTAGGTGGCAGGATGAGCAGTAGGGCTGGGTGAAGCTTCACTCCCTGATTCGATTCACCGGAGATTCGGCACCATTCAGCGGCTGAATCTCTGAATCCAAATCGAATCAGGATTAATCTCTTTAATCTCTCTGAATCGAATTGGAACCCTCCAAATCGATTCGGAAAGATTCGGTGATTCAGACATAGACACCACTTTAAAATTTTTTTCTACATACCTCAAGGTACCAGGCAGCTTGTGAGCATTGAGATGGTGGGGCAGATGAAGTGTCCCACCGGCAGCATGGGGGGCTTCCCAGCACGCTCGGCAGCAGACCCGGAAGTGGACCAGAAGCACTTCCAGTCCACTTCAGGGTCAGCCAGGGAGCACACTGCGGGGGCCCCCTGCATCTCTCCAGCTTGGTGACTGGTGTCTCGTGGGTCTAGGGGGGCACCTGGGGTCCCCCCATAGCTGATCACTCGGCAGCAGACCCAGAAGCAGACCGGAAGCACTTCCGGTCCCCTTCCGGGTTCACCACCGAGCATATGGGGGCCCCCCTGCACTCCTGTGGGATGCTCCATCCGCCCCAGCATTGAAGTGTTCATGCACCATGCCTGGTACCTCAACGTATGTAGAAAAAAACTTAAAGCTGTGTCTATAGCCTAATCGCTGATTCTCCGAATCAGCATCGAATCTTCAGAGTGAGATTCGGACGAATCGAATTTGGATTGCAAATTGGCTGAAGGGTCGTACTCAGAGGGTGGTGGTGGACAGGTCATATTCGACCAGGGGGAAGTGGGCAGCGGAGTCCCCCAGGGCTCGGTCCTTGGGCCCGCACTGTTCAATTTCTTTATCAGTGATATGGACGATGGGGTGAAAAAGCAACCTGTTTATGAATCAGGAACAGTGATCTGAATCAACTAATTGAATCACTGTCCCCGATTCGGGCCAAATCTGAATTGAATATGGCCCGTTTCCCACACCCCTAATGAACAGTGGCCATGTTAATTGTCATAGCTCTGGGAGCCATAGCAGCTAACACTGCCACCATGCCCTTGCCACCAAATTGTCAGACCACAGGGAGCCGTATGGGCCAGATGACGTGGTTCCATGCCTTGGATTTGGCCCATGGGCCATATCTTGGTAGCCTTGCTTTAGGGCATTCCTTGTTGGGAAACTGGACAAAACATACATAATGGGCAGGTTGTTCAGTACAGGGTTTTTCTGTGCCACTAGAATATCTGACTGGATACTGCAGTAGATGGGCCAGAGGCATCATCCAGGGCAGCAATTACTTTGTGTTCACAGTGGGAGAAGAATTATCACTAGCATTTCTGCAGAACCTTATGTTTTGCAACAGAGATCTCCTATCCAAACATGGAGGCAGCCCTGGATTACTTTGCTTTGGAGATCTCACAAAGAACAATGTGTTGAGGGCATAGTATGAAATGACAACAACAAAAGTTACAATGAAGACTGATATTTCATTTCCTTCTTGAGAATAACTGCTACAGGATTTTTCAGAAACAACTCTGAGATGTAATTATTAAGTGTTGAAATTGCACTCTTCTTTCTGTGTAGAGAGACATGCTTTTAAAAGTTAGAGCACATTTGATCTATGGAGGCAGTGGGGTGGGGGAGCAAAAAGCGGTGCATCTGAGCTCTGATGAAGGGCCCAACTGGGCACATGATACATGGCAGACATGAGTCAGCAGGCACATGATATGCATTAGATATGATTCAGCAGTAGAGAAGCCATCGATCCTATCAAAATATAAACAGGCCAATTTTGGTCAGTAGAAAACTATGCTCACTGTGAAAAACATTGAGCTCCATTTAAAATTAATGGAAGCTTGGATTATGTATCCAACTGTGCACAAATCAAAATATTACTTCTTCATAAACCTTCACAGATTTTAACAGATATGGATGAAACCTGCTTCAGACTAATGATAATTATGAAATGTAAAACCTCTCCATCGCATTCAGGGCTTTTCACCTGGATTGTGCTGGGAATTCTACCCAGAACAATTGTTGGGGGTCATCTGACTGGGAATAAGGTAGGTAAGAATAGCTACGCGAGAGTTATTCCCCAAGTAGACACTTGTATTCTGGTGTGTGTTTCTACATGGGGAGCTATTTCAGAACAGCTTATTCTACCCCAGCTATCCTAGTGAGACAAACCCCAAAATGTGTTTTGGGTGGAAGTCCCAGCTCTATTCTCTCACCTCTGCTCAATGCATTTCACTTTTCAGGAGCGGTCTGTATCCCACAGTGACATTCTAGGAGAACATATTTGATATCCATTACACCAAAACTCAAATGTGTCCCAGGACATCAGTTAGGGGGAAACACCCCACCCCCGATTTTAACTTCCAGTGATAGAGAATTCTCCACATCCCTTGTTAAGTTGTTCCCATAATTAATTACATTCACTGTTAAAACCATATGTCATGTTTCTTGTCTTGACATGACTTGCTTTAGCTTCCAGCTAATGAATCTTGCTGTTATGCTTTTTTTCCCTACTTGTACAGCATTATCTTTGGGGTGGGGGGGGAAATCTGACACAAGATGGCTGAAGTTTGTCCTCCCAACAATTATGAGCACCAACTTCATACAGAAAGGTGAAATTTCAGACCATGGCAAAGACACCATTCTTGTTATTAGAATACCCAATGGGTTTAAACAGTATTTAGCAGGATGCCATAAGGATGTCCTTTTGTAGCAGAATAATTTAAGATTCATTTCACTCTCCCATAAGACAGTGTCACCTTATTGGAACGGTGGTGAGCTGAAGGAGATTCCTGGCAGCCCTTTGCTCAACCACCAAATCGAAAGGAGGGGGGCTGGGTTGATTTCCCTGCCTGTGATAAAGTTAATCCCCCTGTCTGGATACACTGTTAATTCATCAGTGTCAGATATGGCTGATCCCTGAGGCTCACAGAATTGCCTCTGAAGAGCAAATTTTCTTTTGCCTTTGGAATGGAACAGATTGCACCAAATGGCAGATATTTTCAAAAGATTTCCCAGGGTGGGTATTTACTGGACCCCCTGGAGGTACAACTGAACTTTTTTTGTTGTATCTTCACTATATTTTTCAGAAACAAGGAGGGAATGTTTCCAGCAAGTCCATAAAACATATGTTGCTTTGCCCAGTGGTATCACCCCTTCCCACTAGTTATGGTTAAGAGAAATAGCTTTTGTTTAAAAAGGGAAAACAAGTGGACTGCCCTTCTGTTAATAAAAGGGGTTTGTCAAGGGCTGGAGGGGGAACATTTTTTGCTTGAAGCCCCTTGTTAAAACATTGGCAACAACACTGTTGTATTGCACAGCTGCTGGAATTGAGATATGTTAACGAGAAGTGATAGGTTTGCTTTGAAAATGTAGATGCATCACAATTACAAGGATTTACTAAACTGGCAAAAAAGAAAACAGGAGTATGCTCCAGTTTGGAGAATCTCCAGATGTTCACAGTTTGGTCCTTTAAGACTTTTTATTTCATTTTCTTTAAGGCACGTACGAGGAATCATGTGATAACATATGGTGCGTAGAAAATAAACTAGTGCATTATGTTTCTTAGTAAGGGTTCTGTGTTTAATTACCACAATTTATTTTTCTTTTCCAAATACATTGTTCCAGGATAATAAAAGTTTTCTTTTGTAAAAGTTTCCATGGCAATTTCTTTTTAAACAATACCAGAAATTATATATTTTCAGACTACAATTTACCCGACTACAGAAGTACATACAGAGAGAAGTTTAATTTTATTTTACTGGGATCCAACTCTGGGGGGCAAGTATTCATATATAGTTTACATTCCAAAAAGCATGAGAAACCTTTAACAATTACAGCGACAGGATGTCTCTGATTCTGCATGCAGGATGCTACCATCTTGGAGCCTGAAGCGTTCCAGGATTATGTCTGAATAATGGGAGACCTTAGGCAAACTGGGAAGAAAGCTTTGACTGAGTTGGTTGAGTATGTTGTTGATTGACCTGTATTTCAGTCATACTAGGAGGAAACTTTAAACTTAATAATGTGTTGCTAGTCAATTATGCATTTTCACCCATAACTGGTGAAAGCAGGTATCATTTTCTTCACAACACTAAAAGAAACTATTTTTAACCAATAAAGGAAAAACTCAGAGTGATCTTTTAGCACCTACCTACTACTGCATCTCCTAGCTCTTAAGAACTTTTAAATGTAGGCTTTTTCATTTCACTTGTGTTTTCAATAAAAGCAAAACCACAAACTTGAATCCATGACTGCACTGGCTTGCTGTAGCACATTCTTTTTCTTTAAAATCAGTTAGTGACATTGTTCCTATTCTCTTAGGTATAGTAGCAATTAGGGGGTCTAAAGGTGAACTCACCATTAAAAAAGGATATTAATAGCAGAATTAAATTCAACCACATGGACAAGATAGAAATTCTAGCTCATTATTTAATGCCACCTGCCCAAGACAAATTGACTGACACTGGCTAGATGAGCGTGAAACAAATGGAAACAGGAAATTAGTGTTTTTTCCCTTAACTCCCATCCCCCTGTCCCATACCCCCTCCCCCCACCTTTCTTCCAAGCTCTTTGGACAGAAAACTTCAGACACTCAACAAATTCTAGCTCATTTTAGGCAAATCTCTGTCCTCCTGCCTACTCCTGTTCTACCAATGCATGCTAGAAAGGAGCATTATGTCACCTAAACATAAAATGGGTAAAGTACCAGTAATATTGGATACAAAACTATGTACTGCAATAACTAATAAATTTGTCTAACTCGAGACAGAATTCCCCAGACACCAACCTAGAAAGTAATCTTTCTCAATGCTAGAGATCAGTGCATCTCCAGCTCTATCAATGCTATTCCAATTCCTATTGCCGCAGATCAATCACAATCACTCCTTGCAGTTGTTAATAGGAACTGCTTCTACTTGCCCTACCTACCACATCCAGGAGTTAGAGTGAAAGGGATAAGGGCAAGTTATGAATTCACATTTTCCCACTCCAGGCAGTGTAAGAATGCTCATAGCACAGCCCAAATGTGTGAACCAATGGCTTATTTCCTTGTATGAGATGGACACTAGAATAGGGAGCTTCCTGACCAAGTGTACAGAGGTCATAAAAATGGGAGAGCTTGCAAATCCTTTGGTGGATAGGATTAGATTCAAAATGGCCCCGATAAATTAGAACCTGTGCCACAGGCAAAATTAAAGTTCAACAAGGATAGATGTAAAGTGCTAGACATAGGGAAGAAAACCCAGGAACATAAATACAGAATGAGGGATAGCTGGCTGGGCAGTAGCTCTGCTAACAAGAATCTATGGATCAGCAACTCAACATGAGTCAGCAAAATGATGCTGTTAAAAAAAAGGCAATTTTGGTCTGCATTAAGAGAAGTACCAGAGAGGTACTAGTCTACTCAGTGCTGGTTAGGACTCATGTAGGTTACTGTGTGCAGTTCTGGCTCCATGTTATAAAAAGGATTTAGAGAAATTGGAGGGGATCCAGAGGTGAGTAACAAAAATAATAAAGGGGGTTGAAATGCAGGCTGAACTAGGAAAGGTTGAGAGAACTAGGCGTGCTTAGTAAGAAAAGACGGGAGATTAAGGGGTGACATGGTAGCAGTTTTCAATTATGTGAAAAGCTGCCATAAAGTTCTCTCTTACTGCAGAGGCCAGGACATGAGGCAATGGCTTTAAAGTGTAGCAAAGCTGATTTAGATCTAATCTCAGGGGGGAGAAAACATCCTAACATTAAGAGCAGTAGGACAAAGGAACAAGCAGCCCAGGGAAGTTGAATCTCCTTCATTGGAGGTTTTCCAGAAGAGGTTGGCTAGAGGTTTGTCTAGCATAGGTTAGGAATAGCACATCCTGCACATATATTAGGGAGGGCAGGGTTAAGACCTGAGGACCCTTGAGCCTCCTGGAGTTCTTCATTGCCTTCAAAGCTGCGCTATCCCCAACCCCCCACCCTGCCCAAGGCACAAGAGATCCAAGAGTTAAGATATTGAGGCTATAAAGAGATGTCGTTGATACTAAATTGTGGGGTGAAGCACACACTCCAGGGGGTAGTGAACGATTGCAGGTAGACCTGGACAGGTTAGAAAAGTGAGCAGTACACAATAGGATGCAGTTCACCAAGGACAAATGCAGAGAGCTGCACCTCTGCAGCAAAAATATCCAGCACACCTACTGGCTGGGAAGCAACCCTCTCAGCAGCACAGAAGCAGAAAGGGATCTCAGAGTCATAATGGACTCCAAGATGAACATGGGTCCTCAGTGTGATGAAATCATCAGCAAAGCTAACCGCACTTCATCATGCATCAGCAGATGCATTACAAATAGATCCAAGGAGGTGATACTTCCCCTCTATACATCATTGGTCAGACCGCAGTTGGAGTATTGCATCCAGTTTTGGGCGTCGTACTTCAAGAAGGATGTTGACAGACTTGAGAGGGTCCAGAGCAGGGACACTTGTATGGTTAGGGGCTTACAGAACAAGCCCTATGAGGAGAGACTGAGGGACCTGGACCTCTTCAGCCTCCACAAGAGAAGGCTGAGAGGTGATCGTGTGGCTGCCTACAAATTCATTAGGGAGATGCAGCAAGGGATCGGAGATGCTCTGTTCACCAGGGCACCTCTTGGGTTAACAAAGAACAATGGTCACAAAGTGACAGAGAGAAGATTTAGGCTAGATATCAGGAAAAACTTCTTCATAGTAAGGGTGGCCAACATTTGGAATGGGCTTCCAAGGGAGGTGGTGCTCTCCCCTACCTTGTGGGTATTTAAGAGAAGGCTGGATAGGCATCTGGCTGGGGTCATCTGACCCAGCCCTCTTTCCTGCCTAGGCAGGGGGTTGGACTCTGATCTGTTGAGGTCCTTTCCGACCCTAGCATCTATGAATCTATAAGTCATTACTCCCAGGAGAAAGCCTTTTGTCTTACAAATGTTCTTCTTCAAGTGCCTGTGAAGGATGCCTGATAAAATGTGCTAACAGTTTTTTTCCTCGGACATCGCTGTGTGAATCTAAGTTAACTGCAGCTCATTTAACTTAACTGCAGTTCATGCCATGCACTAATCTGTCAGGGCTGTGTGCTCTCCCTGGCCACCAGGGTGAAGTGTGTAAAGGACAGTGTTGCTCCTGTTGTGATTATAGTCAAAATCCAAGACAATCAGCACTGCCTCAAATAAGACAGCTGTTCACAGTCTAAATGAAACAGAAATGGTAATGGATACTCAAGGGAAGTGAGAAGAGGAAATGAGGAAGGATGGCAATAGCCTACTACCTGGGAGACTCAGATATAAGTTTTAGCTCCATCACAGATAACTTAAACAATTCTGGACAGGTCATTCAGGACATGTCTACCTTGCCATTTAGGACTGATTGTGAGGATTGCCTTCAACCACCCTGAGACGAGCCATCCCTTCCCTTATATATCTTACTTTTTGGCCGGCACTGAGCTGTGTGCTGCTTGTTCCTTGAATGAGGCACTTTTAGGCCTAGACATTAATCTGCATAACGCTCACCCCTCCTTTTGTGGTTTGCTCTAATTACAGGTATTAGAAACAAGAAGTTGAGTACAGAATGACAAGAAGTCAGAAACAAGGAATTATGGGATTGCTGCTAATGGATGACTTGTACTTACCCCTTGCAGTGGCAGCATGAGCTCCAAGTCAACATACTGCAAAGAAGAGCAGGCCTGACTGCATAGTCTGAATTTCAGAAAGAGCCTCTGAAGTTGGATTAGGCTAAAGCTCAAGATCAGGTTTAGGGATTTTCAGTGTAGATGGATGGCAGGTTTGGCCCTACAGGCCAGAGTGACCCAGTTTGGGTCAGAGGTCAGTGGGCACTAGGACTCAGCTGATTCCACCCCTTTTCTCCATGGCAACTTGGGGACCTTTCATGGCAGAGCACCTGCATTGAAAGACTATGGGGTGCTCAAAAACTGCAGTAATGGAAGGCATAGGTACCTTAGATAGGCTAAAGAGGCATTAAATTTATATTTAGAGCACAGGATGTTCTGACAACTAGATGATTATCCATGTTGTTACCATGTTACATATGATGTTAAATATACAGGTTTTATACCCAATGTTAAGTGCTTAACTGCTTGTTTGAATACCCAAGTCATAGGCCTGATGATGCTCAGAGATGCTGGGCAGCCACAGAGTGCATAGAAATCAGTGGGAATTGCTTATTCTTAACTTATTAGTTATGCTTAAGTATGAATTTGGATGCTTGATTATAGGGAGCCTGGGCAGAACATCTGGCCCTTGCTACAAAGGGAAAGACAGGTTATATGAAAACTAAATCACAATAGGCAGCAGAGAATAGGACCATTGCTACTGCCACACTCAGAGACAGCAGCCGAGTCAATAAGGAAGAGGCAGTTAACTAAAAGCCAAACCAAGTAAATATTTCTTGCAATATACCCTGAAAACAACTACGATATGTTCTGGCAGACTGCCAAAGGACACAAGTTTCAGGCGCAGGGGACCTGCATTGACAGAGCTTAGCAAAACAGTATTAGTAAAGTTCACGGTCCAAGGAAAGGACAGAAACTGTTTATAGTATCTTGACATCAATCCTTCTGTAGAAGAGAAGTCAGCATGGTGCACTGTCTCAAGTAATTCAAGAAAGGAAGTAAGTGGCATTGATCCAGGATTAGTTCAGAAGGGGAAGGGTGCTTAAAACAGATCCACTAGTTCAGGGTACACTTTGTAGACTGGCAAGCCACCTGCTTGTAAGTGTATCACCAAAGACCAGTAAGACTACAGCATACCTCATACAGAAACATGCAAAAAGTTTTATTTCAAAAGGAAGCCAGCATGGTCCTTTTTCTCTGATGTTTAGTGGACCAGAAAAATGTTTTAAGTCCATTCATTTTGATCATGGTTTTTTTTTTTCAAGAAAAATTTGCAGGCACACCCACAACCATATGCAAGGGGTAGCAGGAAAATAAAAGAGATTTAGTACCAAAGATGGAAAATATACGGTGCAAGGTAGGACGTACAGGGTGAAATTAATCTTAACTATAAATGGGAAAGACTGTTTCTTTTGTTGCTGCTAAATTACCTTGCTAACACTGCCAACTCATACTCTCATGAGTAGACCTTACTTACACTGGGGAAATGAATGGGCATAACTAGTGACATTAAAAATAGTTGCAAAAAGGTGGCCAGAGTTGCCCAAACTACAGTAGCAGGCTGTTCCCTAGTCTTGTAAGAGATATTGCCAAGTTTTGGGCTTTTAATCCAGTGCAATGGGGTTTTAAATACAGGACGTTAGAGGCTAGCATTCTAATATGAATGTTAGAGAGTTAGAAGCTGACTCCCAGTGTAGGTTAGACCAAGGGATTTAGGTACCCAGCTCACTTGGAAAATGTTCCTTAATCCAGTTAATGGAAATGAACTGCCTCTCCAGTCTAAGTTGTGGCATCTCTCCTTTCCATGATCCTCATCTGGGAAACATTGCACGTTTAACAGGAAACCACTGTTCACAAAGCTTGTTCAAGCTAGTTCTAGACTAACCTGTTCAACACATAAATCGTTTCTTACTTTCTTTGTAGAGTACTGAATGCTGTAGGATCCTGACACTGAGATAGCACCACCACAACACACCACCCCTTCCTTGCCTTCAGACTGGAAATGGGGCTTTTGATTCCCTTGCAGCTTATAAAATGCAGAGATCCAGGAAAAGTACAAGGGGGTCACAAGCTGAATCCTGAGCCTTTCAGATACGGGTTCCATTAACACAGGTTGGTCTGAAATAGGCTTGTCCAAGTTTCACCATTTCCCTTGTAAATGGTGCTCTATACTGCAGTAGTAGTACCAAAATTCAGCTTAGAGCCACTCCAGACCTATAGGGTATTGTCTAAGGCTTTTTACTAAGTTCATCCTGATACTAGATTTTTGGTGTTTCTTATAGGTTTAGCATTAAAAATATTGTTGGATAACAATCTTCCCTGTAATCTCTAGACCAGTGGTTCTCAACCTTTTTTAGAGCCATAGCACCCCTCCACCACTTCCTTGAACATGATGACATCCCCAGTTAAGAACCACTGTTGATGGTGACTTACTTCTTCAGTGATTCTCAAACAAGTGATGCTACCTTCAGATAAAAAACTTCCCCAAGCCCGCTGCATAGCCAGCCCAAGAAGGGCTGTGGCACGTGCACAGACTCCTCCTGCACTAAGGTTTTCTGATCAGCCTAAAACAACTATCCTGTTGGCATGTCTACATGTGCATTTTAATGTGCAGTAGCCGTTTTTACTGCACATTAAAGTGTCAGGTAAAAAAATGTGCTATTACACTATTGCACAGTAAAATTGGTTACTGTGCATAAAGCATTGCTTAAAAACTGTGCACATTTGTTACTGTGCATTAAGGCATCGTAATGCTCATTTCTTTAATACCTCACACTGGAAATACTAAATTTTATGCACATTAGAAAAAGTACTTTCATGCATGTGTAGACATGCCCAGCGTGCCTCCTTTCAGAGGGAGTATAGGAGGAGCCAGACTGGGAAGGGTTGCAAAGACAGATCAGAGTCCTAATACAGCAGGAGTGTACGTGGGGCAGCTTTACCTGGGGCATGGAGGGCAGTTTTACCTGGCTGTTGTTAACATGGCAGCAGCATCTGCACTGCAGCACCCCTGGGGGCAGTTCACAGCACCCTGGTCAAGAACCAGTGCTCTAGACTTTTCTAGATGGACTAGAGCAGAGGCAAGGCCCATCATACATGAAACACAGTTTTGTTTTTCAACTGTAAGTCACTGCATTGGTGGTAGGCTTCCTTGCAAACTGCCACCATACAGCCATTTCCAAGCATGTGCAAGCAAGCTCCTGGAATACTGCAGGCATGCAAGTTTATGTGAATTGTTAATTGCTCATTCACTATTTTACATGCCCACACTGTGCAGACAACAGGTCATGATAAAAGCAAAGAGTGAAGGGATGGAAGACGTATTTTGATTACCGCCCAGAACTGAACAGTCTGCTGATCAGAGGGACTGTAATACCTCATAAAGATGGTAATGATTCTGCCCCCACCTTCTCCCCCTTCAAGATAAGCTCAGCTCTGTCAGGTTGCATAAGACATGCAAGGAACAATGCACAAACATAATCAAAATTCCCACATGTTTGCATTCAAATACAAACGAGCAGTGAGCTGGCTTTATTGTCTGATTATTGCCTTCTTCCTTGAAAGCAAGAGGGAAGAAAAGCTACCCATTTCTAAAAGAAACAGGAGATATTGAAGGCTACTGATTCTCTGTTATACCATCCTATTGTTGGCCATATGATAGAGGCAGTGACCAAATAGAGTTCCCAGTCTACTGCCTGAACTAACTCTGTGTATAGCCAGAGGATTGCTAGACCCAAAATGAGAATCAAGTGATTGTTGTCAACAGACGGCAGCTCCACTTAAAAACAGCCTTTCATAGAGAAACCCAGGGACTTCTTTTGTTCAGTTTGTCTTAGCTGGAGGTTGCTGACTCGGGTCACAAGCTAAATTCATCATTGGTTTGGTTCTACTGAGCACCTCTAAGGATCATAGAATCAAGAAAAGATGCTGTCCAAAAGGTATTATAGGAACAGTCTGAAGTACATCTTCCTCTTTCATTCTAATTCTTTCCTAAAGTGGGTAAGCAACCACCTTTCAGAATCCCTTCATTAAAGTGATAATCAAAAATCAAACTTGTTCCCATAGGCTCAGTACAGACGGTCAAAAAGTCTGAGGCTGATTTGATTCAGTCTTTGCAGGTTAGTCTAAACTGCAGAAATTAAACTGATTAACCAGTGAATATACATTCACATTACATTCAGGAAATGCAGCCACATGCCTGTAGTAGTTCAGGCCAAAAGCTGGGGGGGTCTACAGCATGGCTCTCTGGCACATAGCTAGCATGGGCTGTGTATTCACTTCCTCTTCCTGCTGCCCCCAAGGTCTCTGGGTTTTGTAATCCACAATCACAACAGCAGGATTTTGTAGAGTTGCTCATGACTTCCTCTTCCTGCTTCCAGGTGCCTCCGGGATTTGTAGTCCACAGTCACAGTCAACAGTAAGTTTAACAGAGCAGGGCATCTCTGTACTTGGGAGAAGGGGGGGGGGTTGATCCCCCTCCCTGGCCCCAGACCCCAGCCAGAGTTTGCCTTGGGGGAGGAGGAGGAGTCCCTGCCATCCCTCTCCCTTCTCCAACCATTCTCTGCCAGAGCAGGCAGCACAGCACAACCCAGCCCAGGGCTGCAAAGCATGCTGGGGGACTGTGATGTAACTTGGACTAGGAAGGGTTCTGGGACAGATGTTTCTGGTTGGACCCAAATCCGTTAAGTCTGATAATACAGTCAACCAGGTTCATCTTAAACCAGTTTCAGCTATTTTGAAACTGGTTTATGTGCACTGAACTTCTGTTCTGTTACAGGTTTAAACCACTTTCTGAGGACTCAAACTGGTTTATGTGTAACTTCTGTCCCTAGCCATATCGTACAATCCATGATTTTACAACCACTGCTTAAGCTACCCATTCTCTGATCTAACCACCATGTCTAAAGAGCCAACCAGGATGAAGTTTCATTATTTCCCAGCCAGGAGTAATACAGGTGATTTGGTACGTGGCATTGTTCCTAATAGGTCTGTACTGAATACATGTCACTGCATTGTGTTACCATTTGATGGCACACTACTTCCTATCCTTACCACCAAAACCCAACTACTTGCAGTCGTTCACAATTTAAGGCTTTAATGTAAAATATTATTGCTAATAACCTTTTATTCTATTTTTCAATTAACCAGATTCCTCAATCAGACCTAGATAGACAGAAGTTTCCAAAAAGACAGAACCCATCAGCCACCTCCATTCATATAATATAACTCTTAGGCACTTTTTAGGAAGGCCTGACTGATCCAGCTAGTGATATTACTAGGAAGAGTACATGTGCATTCTCAAATCTATCTGCTCTGCTCTGATACTCCTGGTAACTACTTTCAGAAGAAACTCTTCTTGCTTGCTATCAGTTCTAAACATTCATTACTAGCTGACCTCTCATTCTGCCGTTAACCTGTATTTTGAGCATTCCTTTTGCAAGCTCGTGAGCCCTTTTAAATGCTTATGACATCTAATCGAGTCCTCTCTTCCCCTCTTCTTTTGTCCAATCTGCTCCTGAAGCCTCTCTTTGGAAGATCGTCCTTCTAATTCCATGATAAGCCTTGTAGCTTTTCCTTTGCACTCTTTAGAAAATATGAATATCCCTTTTAAACCCATTGCCCAGTGCTGGACACAATATTTCAAATGAGGTTTTACAAATGGCTTTGAATAATGAAACCATTATCTCTCTTGATTTTAACTAATCCTCTTGCTCATGCACCAACAGACCTGATTAGCCTTTTTTGCATCTGCCACACACTGGGATCTTACCTTCTAATTATTACACTTTTATCCCCAAGTTGCCTTCCTCGGCTGTTTTTTCAAGTCCATTATCCAAGGCATATTTCATTAGCTGTTTCCTAGTGCCTCTGCGTATAGGTACAGTGTTAGATTCCTTACTCCCACTTATTGCACTTGTTTAGACACAATATTCCCAACATGTTTAGCAATGTTGCTTTACTTGTGTTGACAGGTCTAGTATTGTCTCTGGTTGACACCTTAGGTGCGAGGCCTGTTTTAGAGCTTTTAAAATAGATTTCATAGATTTCATAGACATTAGGGCTGGAAGGTACCCCAGGAGATCAATGAGTCCAGCCCCCTGCCCCAAGGGCAGGAAGTCAGCTAGAGTCAAAGGATCCCAGCAAGATAAGCATCCAAATGCTTCTTAAAGGAGTCCAGAGTAGGGCTTGCACTACCTCTGGAGGGAGCCTATTCACTGCATAAAATGTTCACTTCAATAGGGGCAGCCTGGAGTACTAAAAGATGCCACTTTTCAATCTCCTACCCAATGGCTCTTCCACCCTCCCCATTCTTCCTCTGATGCTTTTATTAAAGACTTAACAGGAGAATGAAGACTAGTAGTTCAAGCTGGGGACTATGAGTGAGGAGCATTGGACAGCCACCAATGTGATGTTGCAGCCGGCAAAGCAAGCAAAACTCTGGCTTGCATCCACAGATGCTTCTTTACCAAATCCCAGGATGTTATCCTCCTGCTGTACTCGGCCTTAGTGAGGCCACAGCTGGAGTACTGCATCCAGTTCTGGGCTCCACAATTTAAAAAGGATGTGGAGAAGCTTGAGCGAGTCCAGAGGAGAGCCACGTGCATGATCAGAGGGCAGGAAAACAGGCCTTATGATGAGAGGCTGAGAGCTATGGGACTCTTTGGCCTGGAAAAGCACAGGCTCAGGGGGACCTGGTGGCTGCCTATAAGTATATAAGGGATATACATCAGGATCTGGGGGAATGCCTGTTCACCGGAGCGCCCCATGGGATGACAAGGTCAAATGGTCACAAACTTCTCCAAGACCGTTTCAGGCTGGACGTAAGAAAAAACTTCTTTACAGACTGAGCCCCAAGGCCTGGAACAGACTGCCACCAGAGGTGGTGCAAGAACCTACTCTGGACTCCTTTAAGAGTCAAATGGACATTTATTTTGCTGGGATCCTGTGACCTCAGCTGACTTCCTGCCCCTGGGGCAGGGGGCTGGACTCGATGATCTTCCAAGGTCCCTTCCAGCCCTAATGTCTATGAGAATCTATGAAATGTAAGAAATCTCAAGTCTGCCAGTGATTCAGTAAATGACAGGATGGCACAAGTTGGCTCAAATGATCCAACCTGCCCCAAATGATCTCTCGAGAAGGCTCCCTAGGAATGGAGAACTGGAAGAGACCATCTGGATAAATAAGTCCAGACTCTTGCTATCCTAGGCAACCATATATCATCATCTACCCCTTTTCATAAACTGACTGAGCTGACTCTAAAAACCAGTTAGGCTTTTTGCCCCTGTGACTCCAGATGGAAGACTGTTCCAGTACTTATTCTTCTAGAGATTAGGAAAACTCTACATTTCCAGTCTAAATTAATACATGACCAGTTTGTACCCATTTGGTCCAATGCCAACATTGCCCTTTAAATTAAATAGCTTTTCTCTCCCCTTCCCCCCTGCACTTATAGGCAGTAATCATATTCCCTCAAAGCCTTTGATTTTCTAGGCCGAACAAACCAAGCCTCCTTTTATAAGGCAGGCTCTCTGTACTGATCATACAATTAGTCCTTCCCCTTAGCTGTCTTTGGGTTTCAATTAATCTTACTGTTGACAAAAACTGTACACAGTATACTAGCTCCGGTCTCACCAGGCACACCAATACTTCATTATCTTTACTAAGGATCACATCTACTTTTCTCATAGCTACATTGTATTGGGAATCAAACATCCTGCAATCAGTTATTACACACAGATCCTTCTCCCCTTCTATCAATTCCAATAGACAAATCTCCCAATTCATTAATCGGCCAGTGCTTGACTTTGATTGTTGGCATTTGACACTACTGAATTTAATCCCAGTTTTGTTATTTCAGTCATTTTCTGGCATCCAAATCTTTCTGGCTCTCTTTGCATTGACAATGCTTTCCAACTGTATGTCATATAAGTAAATTTCATCTAGATATTCCTGCTATCTGCATCTCTTGAGTTAATCAGCATGTGCTATATATTACAAGTAATGAAATATTTTATAATCTTTTGGCATTCATAGCACAGTTTTCAAGAGTAACTTACTATTGACATCTTCTTGTCAATCACCCGTTCCTTCTCTTCTGTGTATGCTGCCTGTTTTCATCAGGCTTTAACAGGACCTTGGGTTCTGTATGATTCAGTGCCTGCCAAATCTGCTATGGAATCAGCCCCTTGCAAAACAAATGGATCTGTGAATTTAAGTTTCCTTGAGTTTCTTTGTAGCCTTTATAGCCATTGGGCAAGCCACAGGGGAAAACCCTTTCTTAATATGCAGACCACCTGAAACAATAGCTCCGAGGGTCTGAATGATCCCATTAATCCTCATTGTTAATTCTGAACATAAACATGACAATTTAAAGGTTAACATTCTTAACTTTTCAGTCTGTAATTTAAAAGATACATACTGCAAACCTATTCCACCTCCACCCTAGCCACAAAAATTTTGCCTACCTAGATTTCAAAAGCTCAAACTTGTCCCTTTTCTCTCCAAACTGCCAGCTTTCCCTTGACAATTTCCACTACATAGGAATGAGATGTCACTCCAAAAAAACGACATATTAAAAACCTGAAAGTGTGAGGACACAGTAAAACAAACAGAATTAATGAGCAAAAGATCTATTGCTTTCATTTTATTTATTTTTAATTAATTCACTGAAAAATTCTATTTTAACATTTAAATAAAGCTATCACTGAATTTCCAATAGTATCAAACTGAAGAATTTAAGGTCAGAATACCTTAGGTTTAAAATCACTGTGCATCAATTAAGACCTGAAGGGATCAAAATGATCATTCAATCTGACCTCCCCTATACAATAAGCCATGGGTTTCACTTAGTGGTTTTGGCTTCAAGTCAAACTGAAAACTGATAGCTGAAAGACCAGTCTTTTAGAAATGCATCCAATTTTAAATTAAAGATGTCAAGAAATGGAGAAACTGCAACAACTTTGCATGCGCTCTTCTAGCAATTACCCTCCCTGGTAAGAATCTGCACCTTATCTCCAGCTTGCATTTTGCTAAGCTTCAGCTATTATTAATAGGTGTTACACTTTCCCTCAGCCCTCCTAGCTTTGCTTTTGCCAGGCTCCCTTTCTTCACATTTTGCTCTTTCTTTCACATCCCCTTATCCTCAATTTTTCCTCCTTTACGCAAATATTTGCTCTCTCCTTTCTAATTTAAAGGTCAACATTCTCGACTGTTCAACAGATGATTATTGTAGCAGATATGTCGAGTGAACATTCATCTCCTGAATCTCAAATTGCCTCCCTAGATGTCAAATACCCCAAATATCCCTTATCTCCCCAAACCACCAGCTTTCCCCTTGACAACTGCCAGAATACATTGGAACATTTTAAGCACAGTATAGATACAGTTTTTGAATTCTTACTGCAGAACAGATTTCTCTTTGCCTAAAAAAAAATATAGAAATATTTCAAGAATTGAACCACTCTCTCAGAACAAAAATGATTTGCATGACAGAAAATACTCACAAGCCAGCACACTGAAAAAAGGCATTGATAAAATCAAAGTTTCTAGTCATTGTCCCATGCTTACAGAAATTTCTACCAGCTGTTCAGCTCCAGGTACAGGACTATAGTTCGTCCTTTAGCCCAGGTTATCTTCTGGGCTACTGGGTAGATGGATAACTGCCTGGCCTGGGTTTGCTGAGCTACCTTGCATATACAGAATAATTTCTCTACAGTTTATCCAACCCTAATGTGCAAATACTACAACTTAGAAGAGTCACTAATAGCCCAAAAAAACTTTTGTGGGGAATTTTCAAAACAATTTAATTTCTCAAATATTCCTATGCAGCCTTGTTTTCCATCAAAACAAAACAATTTAAGATAAAAACCTCTGAAAAAAGGAGGGGGAGGGAAGGAATTATGGACTTGGCCACCACCCTCTTATGCACAATGACAAATGCTGTTGCTGCCTATGGTCTAGCCCTGCACTCAAAACTGGTTGGCCCATTAAAGCCAACATATTACTATTACTTTCTGCAGTCTGCCAGTTAATATAGTTCCCCAGTTTAGCATTTTTTAACTCTACTAGATTTTTGGAAGCATTTGTCTCACTTTCAGCAACATGTTCTACAGTTATTACATTAGCTGTTCATCCTTCATCTATTAACTCATTTATTCCCTCAAATAACTATATCAAATTAGTCAGACATTTATTTTTAGGGACTCCATGACAAAGCTTGCTCATCACAAACCCACTTCTTGCTATGCACCTTGCTCTCTTCTTCCAACTAATTGTTTTCATTAGTGCCTTAAATCTGCCTAGGTGTTGGTAGGTCGTTTTACATTCCTTAAATAACACTCAGCAGGCCTCCTCCACCCCATTTCAGCAATACTCCAAACACAAATAGGAGCTGCTGGCAGTGCCATTGGTCAGTTCATATAACATCCCTAGGTGAAAATCACTAACATCCTGGAGTGAATAATATTATCTATCACCTAAGTGCAACATGTTTGCTAATCAGCTGCAAATCATGTTCAATCTTGACACATCTGAAGATGTCTCCCCACTTCCCCCCCTCTTCTTCCATATCCAGTTACACAAGTGAAGGGTAAGAGACCTGTCAGGTATCCAGGCTGTGAAAGGTAAGAGACCTGGAAGTCAGTGGTTCACCTATTGCAACATGATGTCTCCAACAGTTGTATCAGTTCCTACAGAGAACAGTGCAGAAAGGAATACTGCAGCAGCAGATTGTAGGACAATTTGGATAAATAGGTTAAATAAATTAAAAACTGGCTAACTGATCAGTCCCAAGTTGTAATTATGAACAGGGGATCATCACTGAGTGGCTGTGTTTCTAGTAGGGTCCTGCAGATTTCGTTTTTTGCTCTATGCTAATTAATGGTTTTAATCGATCATGTGGGAGAAAAAATTCATTAGTGAAGTTTGCATGGCAGACAGATTAGCAGAGCAGTAAACAATGAAGAGGACACGTCATTGGCATAGAACAATCTGGACTGCTCAGTAAACTGGGCACAGTGAAACACACGACTTCCTTATGCCCAAATCTGAAATCCAATGGAAACAAAGAAAGCAGGCATACTTGCAGGATGGTGGATTCTATCCTGGGAAGCAATAACTCTTCAAAGGATTTGGGGATTACGGTCAAAATCAGTTGAAGAAGAGCTACTAGTGTGACAGCATGACCAACAGGGATATAGTGATCATTGACTATCTAGGCAAGGGAATCTCTCATAAAAGTAGAGGGGATAAAGGACTTCTGTATTTGACTGTAGTGATGCTGTTACTGTGTCCAGTTCTGGTGTTCCCAGTACAGCATGAGCCACCAGGGAGGGAGATGGAAAATAGCTTTGCAGCCCTAAAGAGATAGATTATCTGATGAAATTAGAAAACCTATTTAGTGAAAACTAAATAAAGGTTCAATAAGGACAAGTGCAAAGTCTTGCACTTAGGATGGAACAATCCCATGCACCAGTACAGGCTGGGGCTGACTGGCTAAGCAGCAGCTCTGCAAAAAAGGACCTGGGGGTCACTGTGGACAATAAGATGAATATGAGCCAGCAGTGTGCCCTTGTTGCCAAGAAAGCTAATGGTATACTGGGCTGCATTGGTAGGAGTGTCACCAGCAGGTCAAGGGAAGTGATTATTCCCCTCTGTTCAACACTGGTGAGGCCCCATCTGGAGTAGTTTGTCCAGCTGTGGGCCCTCCACTACAGAAAGGATGTGGACAAATTGGAGAGAATCCAGCGAAAAGCAAAGAACATGGTTAGAGGGCTGGGACGTGAATTATGAAGAGAGGCTGAGAGAACTGGGCTTATTTAGTCTGGAGAAGAGAAGACTGAGAGGGGATTCAATAGCAGCCTTCAACTAGCTGTAACGGGGTTCAAAAGAGGATGGAGCTGAACTGTTCTCAGTGGTGGCAGATGACAGAACAAGGAGCAACAGGTTCAAGTTACAGCAAGGGAAGTTTAGGTTAAACAGTAGGAAGAATTTTCTCACTAGGAGGGTAGTAAAACACTGGAACAGGTTACCCAGAGAGGTTGTGGACTCTCCATCCTTGGAGGTTTTTAAAACTTGGCTAGACAGAGCCTTGGCTGGGATGATCTTGTTGGGGATGGTCCTGCTCTGAGCATGGAGCTGGACTAGATGACCACCTGAGGTCCCTTCCAACCCTAATTTTCTATGATTCTATGAAACAAAATTGAGTTCATGTGCCATCTCTCAACCATCTCTAAACATGAGTCTGTTTTATCTTTCACAGTGTCATCCTTCCTGTTAAACAACCCAGTCCTAAATTACTAATGTCCTTGGGACTATTGCCATTGATTTCAATATGAGCAAGATCCAGCACAAACTGCCTAGTTACTCTCATTAAAGAATAACCTTGTTATTTGATCTTGTGAAGGCCTCTGAGCTCACTACAGGATCAGCACCAGGAGTACTAAGCATGTCCAGCATATGTGCACATCAGGTTGTGTGAGCATCCTGGTAAAAATCAAGGATAATAAATAGGAGAAGAGAAAGTCCAATACAAATTGAAAATTCAAGCAACATTTTTTAACCTTGGATCCTTTTGTAATTAGGCTCCTAATCTCCATATTACAGCTCCAATTCATCAAAGGATTTAAAGCAAGTGTCTAATGAACTATGTTGCTATCTCTCTCTTTAAAAAGAAATATACCTGTGCTAAGCCGCACCCTTAAGCACACTTAATTGGGGCTTTGAGTCTTTAAATAAAACTAGCCCAGCTATCAAAAGGTGCTGCTGATCACCCACAGATCTTGCTGCCTTCAATCTACTAACGCTGCCAAAAGTGGTACTAGCCCTCTGGAAATCAGGTAAAACCATTTTTAAAAAGAGCTTTAAGCATCTTAGAAGCATAAGTTGCATTTTTCAGACATGACTCAGGCTCCCCTTGCATCTTGAATGCCTACAGAACTTTTGAAAATTGGGATTTATGCTCCCAATTGGCTGAGGCACTTTTGAAGATGTTTCCCTTTGTCTCTTGTATCTGGCATAAACATGTAAAGCAAAAAGAGAAATCTTTCCTGGGAAGAGAGACCATTTTGCTACCATGTTTGATTTCTTAGGAGAGCCAGAAAGAGATGATTAATTAGACAAACAATAATCAGGAGAGAGAATATATTTGCTCTAAACTCTTCTCGGAGCAACATCTCCATCTTCTTCACTTCCCTTGTTCACCTCCCTGTTTGCTCTGGTGTGCTCCAGAGGGCTTTTTTGTGTTCGCTCCCTCCATTGAACGTGCTTTCTTTAATCTTCCCCCCCCCCCCACAGTTTCCCACCACTCCCCAACTATAAACTGAAGTGGGATCTTAATTCTATAGAAGGCTCTCTTGGATTGCCACGCTTTCATTATATTGTGCCGAGTAACATTAGCATTTCTCAGTATACCCCAAAATAGGAAATAAGGAAATATTTTTTTTTGCACCAATCTCCCAAAGCCTGACAGGCACCAAGCCCCCAGGAGACATAATTTTTTCTAAGGCTTCTGTAAGAAAAACACGCATTTGAAAAGCCAGGTTTTGTAGAGTTATATCATCAGGGGAAAGAGCTCTCTAACAGCCTCATAATATTTAGGAGTTTTGCCCGAGGAGGTTTTTTCTTCTTTAAACTGCTTTTTTCTTCTCATTCTCTATTTCAGTGGATGTTTTCTAGAAAAGGCTGAAATATTCTTTCAAAAGGAAAACGCTGGGTTGGATGTTCTGGCTCTGAAACAAGGGTTGTTTTACTTGACAAGCGGTACCTACTACAGCAAACTAATGCCCGCAACATGGGATATGACCATTTTCATCTGCAATAGGAAAAACAGATATGGTATGAGGCCATGAGGGAGCTTTAGGAAAGCATCAGGAACTGCAGTCACCCCTTATCTTTAATTTCTATCTTTAATTTCTCCTTGGACACTGAGAACAGTTATCCTTTCGGTGGTCTGCAGGAGGTGCTCCATGACTAGGGTGGTCATCGTAGAGGATGTTCCAGTTTGCTGCTACCCTGTCCTCTATTGATACGAAACTCAATGCCTTTGTGTCCTCTATTTTCTCTTCAAAGGAGCCTGTTCACCAATCAGGTAAGGGCTGGGTGGAGCCAACCCCACCCTGCCTGGACCCGGGTTGTGGCGGGGTGACAGCCTACTGAACCCGAGTGAAGCCTGCATCTTGCAGGTCTGGCAAGACTTCCGGGGCACAGCCTCCAAAGTGAATAAAAGGAGCCACGTGCCCAGCATATGGGAGACGCATCAGGGATGACAAAGGAAGAAGGGGCTAAGAAGAGCTGGGGAAGAGCTGCCTAATAGGCAAAGCAGTGCCCAGAAGAGCACCCCCCCTCACCAGGACCGATATCTCAGCCCCATTGGTGCATGGAGCGGTGCATGGGGCTCAGACCTTGGGGCTGCTCATGGCAGTCTGGGTCTGCATCCCCTGGCTGGGGACCAGGGAGCGATGCATGGATCAGTGCACAGACCCTGGACCCTGGGAGCCGCTCGAGGAAGCTTGGGTCTGCAACACAAGCAGGCAGCCAAGAGCGCGGCGCAGAGTTTGCTGCATGGATGGTCAAAGAGATGACCGGGACTCTGGGAGCTGTTTCAAGGTGGCTTGGTTCCCCAGCCCCTGGCATCCAGCCAGGCTGCTGACACAGCAGCACCCCCTAGCTGGTCCAGAAGCTGATTGAGCCCTGGTGTCACATGAGCCTCCAACCCCGAGTCTCCAACCTCTTCCATAAGGAGTCAGCCAAATGATGCACAGGTGAGCAGGCCTCAGGACAGGAGAGAGCCCGGGCAGTGGCCAGGCACCATGCCAGGAGAGGCACCCATTCCACAGAGCTGGAGTAGCACCGCATCACCAGGGGGTCATGAGTGTTAGGAACAAGTGTGTCCCACAAGGGAGGGAGCCAGCAGGGACCCCTGTGGGGTAAAGGGTCCTGTCCCAGCTCATGATGGGTTGGAGGAGCCTGAAGCATCATCCCATTTTCCCCTGGCAGAACTGCATCCAGACTTCCCCTCATTGAATGGAAAGACCCTAGCATAGTAGCACCCTCAACCCCCAGAAGAGTGAGTGAGCACCTCGTATTTTGTCATTTGAGGTTTCACTGTTATATAGTGACATATTTCACAATAGGGCTATGTGAAACAGCATCATTCCGATTCAGCTTCAGTTTTGATGCTTCGATGGAACAGTGTTTCATTTTGAGCTTTGTTTCATTTCAAAACCACTGTTCCATTTTATTTCATCAAAACTGTTTTGCTGTTTCAATGTTTCGCCCATAGTTATTATGGGGAAACATAAAATGCAGCAGACAGGCAGATCGGAGGCTCACCAGCACCCCCAGAAGGGTCACGGGGGCTGTGCTGGAGTCCTCTCGGGGGTGCAAGCCCTCCATCTGCCTGCCAGATGAGAGAAGCCAGGTGCTGCCGCCTGGAACTGGCGCCAGGTAGATCGGTGCTGCTGCTAGTCCCAGGTGGCTCCTGGCTCCTGTCACCCAGCAGGCAGATCGGGGCCTTGCACCCCCAGGAGGAGTCCGGCACAGTCCCTGCAACCCTCCTGGGGGTGCCGGCAGGCCCCTGATACGCCTGCCAGCAGACAGGAGATGGGTGCTACCGCCTAGGGCCAGAGGCACGGAGCTGGGGCAGATCAGTGGTGTGGGGATGTGCCGCCCTGATCCTGGGGTGGGGGAGGGTCCCTGCACCAGCTGATCTGCCCTGGGCCACGCACCATCTTCCAGTCGGCTCCGGTATGGGGCCGGGACAGAGCAGCTGGTACAGGGACCCACCGCCCTGATCCTGGGGTGGGGGAAGGTCCCCGCACCAGCTGATCTGGCCTGGGCCTGCGCCCTCCTACAGCCGGCTCTGGTACGGGCCTGGGGCAGATCAGCTTGTGTGGGGACCCTCCCCCACAGTGGACTCAAGTCCCAGCAGCTTGCAGCCCAGTGCGGGGGGCAGGGCGCAGCCCCAGAGCTGTGCTCAGCCCCACCCCCGCCCCAGCACTGGGCTCAGGTCCCAGGGGCTTGCAGCCCAGTACAGGGGTGGGGCACAGTCCTGGGGCTGCGCTCGGCTCCCCCGCATCGGGCTCGGGTCCCAGGGGCTTGCAGCCTGGTGCGGGCCCCCCACACCAGGCTCGGGTCCCAGGGGCTTGCAGCCCGGTGCGGGGAGCGGCTCTGCACCCTGGCTCTACCCGCCTCCAGCTACCAGCTGAGCCACATGGGGCTGCGAAGCACAGCCCTGGCTCTCCCCTGCTTCCCACCACCTGGCTGCTGCTTCGAAACTCAAAATGTTTCGAAACTTTCAAAACATTTCTGCTGGCCTCGTTTGGTTTTGAAGCTATTCCGAAGCCCTCTGTTTTGTTTTGATTTCGCTGTTTTGACCTCAAAATGAGTTGAAATAGCATTGAAATGAAACAGCCGGTGAAATTTCACACATCCCTAGAGTACAAGTGTATTCTTATCTTTGATTTGTACTGCATACCTGACAATGTTCTTTCATGGACTGTAAACAGTTCATTGTGTTTATCCCTGTTGACATGCTGTGTTTACCTGTGTTTGCTTATACTCACCAGCTCCAGATCCATTACTTACCTGTGTGGGTTGGAGCTGTATAGGAGGTATAAGTCATGTATATAATATAGTCCTGCATCATTGTGAAGTGATTACTTATCTGTAGATATGTGTATATATATATGTGTGTTTATAACTTTATTTTATTAATTAATACACCTGTATATAGTTAAGCAGTTGGGTCCTGGCCTGACTCTATAGGGAACTGAGGGGAAACCGTGCAGTTGACAGTCCCCTCCCACAGCACCCCTGTCTGCTAATAATCCCCTTCAATTCGGAGAAGGGGAGTACATCCCCTGTGTACGCCCGGGCAACATTTGTATAAAAGCCATCGTACTAGCATAATGCAGCTCTTAGGGTTTGTCTGGGGAATATGAAGAAGATTGGAGACAGGATGCTGCTGACTTAGTGCCTCAACTCCATCTCAGATGTCCCATGTGAAACTGGTGACTCGCTTCATCTCTCTGTAACTCTGTTTCCTTTTTGCCCATGTAGACTGGGAACTCCGAGATAGGAATTGTCTCCTTTCCTGTTCAGCCCCTCACACAATGCCACCACAGTACAACTAATAAAGGTCTGAAATCAGAGAAGCAAACACATTCAGGAATAGCAGAGAGAGAAAAAAATCAGAACCATTAAAAGATAATGTTTTACTTTTATTCTAAAAGTGCCTCTTTCCCAGCAGATAATGCAGACTCTCATTTGTTCATTAGCAGCTAGTTTCCACCTGAATTTAAATGACCCCTACAGAAAGTAAATAAAAACTGTCAACCAAGAATGACCTAGTATTGCAAGATTCATTCTGGGTTTGCGCCTGTTCTTGCTGCAACATTTAACTGCTCTGAAGAGGTGGAGTAAAACAGCAGTGCACATGTCATTGCTTTCATTCTGGATTCCAGTCCTGGGGCAGTCCCTGCCAGCTAATGAAGGACTGGGGCAGCCCTGGGGCTCAAACCTCTTGGATGTCCCAATCAATGGATCATCGGCTAGCAGGGACTGCCCCAGGATTCCAGTCCCGGGGTGGTTCCTGACAGTTGATGGGACATCAGGGAGGTGCCAGGGCTCAAACCAATCAGCTAATGATTCTCCATGACAATCAGCTAATCAGTGTCTAGCAGAGGCTGCTCCAGGGCTGGAGCCCCAGGGCAATCCCTGCCAGCTGACTGCAGATCAGAACTACCCCAAGACTCAAGCCTCCAGTGTAGTCTCCAGTCCCACTCTGCCAACAATCAGATGACCACTTGCCAGCTCTGGGGACCACAGGAGAGCTCATGAAACAGCCTCATGGGTCCCCAGAGCCAGCCAACAATCGGGTGAGATTCCCCAAGCGTGCTCAGGCTTCCAGCTCCCCGTGCACCGTTGGATCCAGCAGGTGCTGCTTGCAATCTGGGGCTGCACCCCGCCTGGGCAGCCCTGCAAGGCACCGTCATGCAGAGGGAAGCACTGCGCCCCCCTGCAGCTCAGGGGCTGCGCAACCTGGTGGCAACTCACACGGGCAGGATCTGCCAAGGAAACAAAACAAAACGAAGTGGCAAGGGGCCTGATCTTTTTTTTTTTCCTCCCAGAGCTTGCCTGTGTGTCCCTCAGCCAGGGAACGAGCTGCCAGTGGGGCACACAGCCCCTGACTTGCAGGGGACCCCAGTGCTTCCCTCCACGGTGGCAGCACCCCCCCAAGCAGCACTCACCTGCTGGCACCCCACCCAGGCAGTCCCGGGGGTTGTCGCCACCACAGAGGGAAGCACCCGGGGCCCCTGCAGCTCAGAGCCTGCCACCAGCTCACTCCCCAGCCATGGGAGAGGCAGGCAGGCTCTAGGGGGAAAAAAAGGATCGGGCTCCTCACCGCTTTTTGTTGTTTGGTTCTTTTCCCCTTCGGTGGAGCCTGTCCGCTCTGTGGAGGGTGGCCCCGGTGCTTCATTCTACCTCTGAGTTGTCTGCATATCTGTTTGAAATGCCTCAGGATCTATAATAATAACACACTTCTTCTGTCTGTCCGGAGCACTCTGGTTGTTTCAGTAAGCATTGTGATTGGCTGCTGAGACAACCAATCAGAGTGCTCTGGACAGACAGAATAAGCCCACTATTATAGACTGGGATCTGATGTGGATCTGGGATCCAATCTGTATGGCATGGCAGGAAATGCAATTGTCGGGATTATGCATCAGATCCTATCTTGCCTTCAATTGCACATCTGCCAGGTGTGTTAGTCTCTCCCATTGCAAAGGGAAAAATTATGCATGTCAATCCAAAGGCATCCAAGAAAATGACTCATCTCTTTTATTCTTTCAATGGACAGTCTGGTGCACCACTATAGATCAATCCTAATCCACCCTGCACAGACATGCAGCTCTTCTGATCTGACAAGAGGCAGTTTTTGCTAATCCACCAGGAAAGAACATAGCTCTTTCCTATTCTTTTGATAGGAAAACAACTTCATACAATCATGTCACGTAGGTATTAATCTCTCTTTTAGGACAACGTCTAAATGGAGGAGGAGGGGCACTCATTTTTCATGCCAAGAATTTAGTGGTTTGGCCACTTGCTCAAGGAGTGGGAGACCTAGGGTGAGGCCTCTCATCAGCAAGAGACAGTGTGAACCTGCATTTTCCAGTTCCCAATACAGTGATTTTATCACCAGGGCAAGGAGAGCCAAGGGACAAAAATACCCACTACTCCTTCCAGCTGCAGCAGTCCTACTGGGCAGCCAAGAACAAAAGTCAGAAGGAGTGTGTGCAACACAGAGTATGACTGTAGCTGAATGAGACGGGGACTGACCTGGGAGACCAGGAGAGTTGGATTCTGGTCTCTGATCCAAAGTTTGTTCATGCACATTTGCAGTGACTATTCAGTACAAAATGTATAGCCAGCATGGGGAGTGCTGGTTGCCACAGCAGTGTAAACTTGTCCTTAGAAGCCTAAAAGTGCCTCTTACAGGTAGATTAGGAGTTGGGCCTAAATTCTTGTCCAAATCTTATTTTCAGTGTGACTTTGAGTCTAAGTACCTCCTAACAATCTCCTGCCTCTTCCTCCACTTCCCTTGCCTCTCCAAGTTATTTTTTTCCAGTTGGAAAATATCACGCCTGTGAGGCATCTTCTGCTGCAGTTCAAATGTCTGCTCAGTCATCAGTGGAGGAAAAGTCACAATGTACCTTCACCTGGTTTTAAAGAGCAACTCTTGCCTAAAGGACATTTTGTTTTTTGGAGAGGAAAAAAGGGAAAAATGATCAAACAGACAAAATGGGTGCATCCACACATGCAGGCATGTGCGCTTGCAACTGCTCAAATAGCAGTGACACAAATTTGTGCCAGAGATTCGTGCCCCAGCACACATACCTGAACATGCACTTTGGTGTGGGGCAAGTTGTGCCATTTGGGGCAAACTGACCCTATCTGGCTCCTCCCGGATCTGCAGCCAGGGGCAAGGTTCCCTCTAAGGTGCATGCGTGCGCAGCCACACACAACTAAAAGTGTGGCTGCACACAGCTTTTTCAAGGCTGCACACCAGGAGAGACTGGAGCTGGAACCTGGCGCGGGCTCTGCTGGCTCCGGGGAAGTGCTCTGCTGACTGCTCCACTCCCCGGCATGGCCTCCGGGGGCATGTCCAGCAGGGTCCCAGAGCCAGTGGAGCCTCACTCGGAGCAGGCAGCAGCTCCTCCCCAAGGTGAGGCAAGGCAGGGATGGAGGCTGGCTTGATGAAACAAGAGGCTTCGCCAGCTCCAGAGAAGTGCTCCACTCGCCGGCCCTGATGCGGGGAATGGAGCACTTCCCTGGAGCCAGCAGAGCCTGTGCCAGGCTCTGGCTCCAGCCCCTGGCCCCCAGTTCCCAGCCTCTGACCCCAGCCCCTGGCTTCAGCCCCTGGCCTCTGGCCCTCGGTTCCCAGCTCCAGCCTCCAGGCCCTGGCCCCCAGCCCCCTTTGGTAAGTGTCCCACGTTGGACTGAGGCAGCGCGCTCACGGACCGCTGCTCCTTAGAGGGAACATTGGCCAGGGGGAGCTGAAAGCTGGGGTGTTTGCTTTTGTTCATTATATTTTTTATATCTATAAATATCTATATATTTTGGTGTTTGCTTTTTTTTATCATAGAAAACCCAGAGCTCCCCCCTGACACCTTCTCTAACCAGGATGTGGGGACAGCTGCCCCTACTGCCACAGCTCCCACCAGCAGGTTCCATCCTGTCTGGCAGCTGGCCACACAGGTTGTGAAATGTAGGGGCATGTGGGGTTTCCAGGAGAGGGGTGGGGCCCCCGGCACTGGCACCAGCAGCCATCTAGGCCATCAGGGCAGTCATGGCCCACTGCAGGCACAGCCCCGTGGTGGTGCAGCGCCACCTCACCCAGGGTCTGTACATGCCAAACAGACCAAGCCCGATTCAACATGGCCTAGCATACCCCGCTAGTGCACGCCTTTGGACAGGAGCCGCAGGTGGTGGTAGGAGCTGTCCCAATCCTGTCTAAAGGTGTGCTAGCGGGGCAGGCTGGGCTGGGTCAGGTCAGGCCAGGTCTGTTCGGCATTCTACAGACCCCGGGTGAGGTGCCGCTGAGCTGCTGCAGGGCTGTGTCTGCCATGGGGCTTTGCCTGCAGTGGATCATAACTGCCCTGATGGACCAGCTGGCTGGCTGCTGCTGCCAGTGCCAGGGGCTGTACACGGCAGGGGGGGTAGAGCATGTGGCAGCTCCCCCTTAACTCCCCCCACAAACCCCATACAGGCCCCCACAAACCCCACATTCCTCCAACATGCCCCACACCCACAAACTGGCACTAGGGCAGTGTGCTGGGGCATCAGGGGCACCATAGACACACTCTTGCTGGATGCCAGAACATCTCCCTGGAGGACTCAGCCTCTGGTTACCTCAGGACATAGTCCAAGAGCATGCCCCATACTGCTTTTTTCCATGATTTTTTTTTTTATGCCGGGACTTCCCAGTAGCAAATTTAGAGCCACACTGCAAATATGCAGCTCAGGGAACATTTTTTCATTCTTAGCATGCCTCTTGCATTGCCTCAAACTGGTTTGAGATGTCACAATAGGCACATGCACACTCATCTGGACATGCCCAATAAGGCTGAACGGGACCTCAAGAGTTCACTAGTCCACCTCCTGTTCAGAGCAAGATCATCTCAGTCTAAACCATTCCAGACAAGTGTCTGTCTAACCTGCTCATTAAATTTCCAGGGATGGAGATTCCACAACCTCTCCAAGTAATGTGCTTCACTACTACTATGATAGTCAGAAAGATTTTCCTAATAGCCAACCTACATATCTTTTGCCACAGACAGAGAACAGTCTATATCCCTATCCTCTGTTTAAACACCCTTAAGATATCTAAAGACCATTATCAAATCTCCTTCAGTCTTCTCTTCTCTAAATAATTCCTGTTCTTCCAGCCTCCCCTTGTAATGTATATTTCTAGACCTCTAAGAGTTTTTGTTGTTACTGCTGCTGTCATAGATGTCATATATTTCATAGGCATTAGGGCTGGAAGGGCCCTCATAAGATCTTCAAGTCCAGCCCCTGCCCAAGGGGCAGGAAATGAGCTAGGGTCAAAGGATCCCAGCAAGATAAATGTCCAAATGTTTCTTGGAAGTGTCCAGAGTAGGTGCTCGCACCACTTCTAGGGGGAGTCTGTTGCAGGCCTTGGGGGCTTGGATGGTAAAGAAGTTTTTCCTTATGTCCAGCCTAAAACGGTCTAGCAGGAGTTTGTGACCGTTGGACCTTGTCATCCCCTGGGATGCTCTGGTGAACAGGCATTCCCCCAGATCCTGATGCACACCACTTATGTACTTATAGGCTGCCAAGTCACCCCTGAGCCTGCATTTCTCCAAGCTGAAAAGTCCCATAGCTCACAGCCTTTCTTCATAAGGCCTGTTTTCTTGTTCTCTGATCATGCACGTGGCTCTCCTCTGGACTCTTTCAAGTTTCTCTACATCCTTCCTAAATTGTGGGGCCCAGAATTGGATGCAGTACTCCAGCTGTGGCCTCACCAAGGCTGAGTACAATGGGAGAATGACATCCTGGGTCTTGCTCGAGATGCATTGGTAGATGCAAGCCAGAGTTTTGTTCACTTCGCCAGCTGCGGTATCGCAGTGTCCAATGGATGCTTTCAAATGTATCCTTATTTTTCTTGAAGTGTGGTGCCCCAAACTGGACTCAGTACACTGATGCTGAACAGAAGAGATGAATCACTTCCCTTGACTTGAAAGTGAAACTCCTGGTGACACAGCCCGGTCTGCTATCGGAGGCTTTTTTTTGTGTACCCTCATTCAGCTTACAGCTCCAGAGACACAGCCACAGATCTCTGTGACCAGAGGGGCTCCGGCTGCCACAGTGGCAATCACAATGGAGCAATCAGCTGCTGCACCTTCCCATAAAAGGCAGTGCCTGAGACTACTGCCCTGGTGGCCTTCTCTCAGTTACACTACTGCATAATCCACTACAACTCTCAGGTCCTTCCCTGCACTACTGCACAGAACCAAAGAAAAGTAGGGCTGGAGGGGACCTCCAGAAATCATCTGGTCCAACCCCCCACTAAATACAGGATCATCTGTATGCAAACCATTCTATACATAATCCTCGTCTAACTTGCATCTAAACTACACAGTCAACCCTGCCGCACAACTACAGGGCACAGCGCCCTGACCTAAAACAGGTAAAACAGGAACAATGGCAGCCAGTGTCCTGCTGCTGCAAGGATTGTTAAAATACAGTTGAGAGATCCAGAGAGAGGGCCATGCCCCCTGCCAGAGGAAGGCAAGAACCCCCCCTGTCCATCCCAATCCTCCCATGGGATAAAATTCCTTCCTGATCTCAAATGTGACAATCCTGTCCAACCGTGAGCAGATGGGCAAGACCCTCTAGCCGGGAACCTCAGGGTTGAAGTCCCAGCAGGAAAACTGGATACTCCAGTCAAATCCCCAGCCTTAGTTACAGCAAAATGCTTCTGAGGAAGGTGGAAAAAAATTAAACCCTGACAGCCTGGACAGTCATTTGTCAATCCGTATTTGTGCATACAATGGTTCCATCCTAACTGCAGGATTTCGCACTTGTTCTTATTGAAATGGTGATTGTTGCTGTATTGTTCAAGTGTGAGAAACCCAAGAACAGGACTGATTAAGTGAAGCAGCTAATATGGAAATCATGTGCATTTCCACAAACAATAAGAAGAAAGTCAATAGGTAAAAAGTGGTTGAGGAAGTGCTGTTTAAACTCCACACTGTGTTCTCTTCTCTTTTTTCAAAAATGAGACAGAACAGCCTGATCCAAGAGACAGTTTTCCACTTCCTGCACAGAGATGGACTGCCAGATTTCATCATTTGGTTGCATTTGTGTAATAGGTGAAACTCTCCAAGATCCCCTGCATGGGAGGAGATGTAACATGGTAGAATGTGAGTGTTCGGTATCTACGATATAAAAGCAAATTCAGTGACTGCACCGTGTACTCCCTCATTAGAGTATGACCAGTGATGGAGACATGGGCAGACAAATAATGAGGAGGAAAAATACAAAACCTAGATGGATATGGTTATACCCATGTGAAGGATACAGTTTTACTATCTGTGACTAGCCATGATAATTCATTCTGCTTCCAATGTGGTCCAGTCTGGGTGCTTCACATGAAGCTATAAATACTTCCTAATATACCTATACCTAGAACTCTGTCCTCCGACTCCTTGCTGATCCATATCTGGCAATCAGCCTTAAAGCATGAGGGCTACTAGGCTGTGGAAGCTTTATCATAGCTCCTGTCATTGCAACTAGCTTCAGGCAAAGTAAGAGTTATTCTCCAGCCTGGTTCACCATTTAAACACAGTTTTATTCTCCTATTTGCTTTGACACAAAAAGGAAGACAGCTGCTGGGGTTAACATATGTAGATCACAGAACAGATGAAAGATGAGATTTCCTGGAGTACGCTGATGAGAACTATGAGGCTTGGAAATGGATACACGGGGCAGTTTGGAGCCTCAGGGGGAGTCAGAAAAAAATTAAACCATCCATATGAAAAAAGTATATATAGAAAATCCCAGAGTTTTACAAGGCATAGAGGCAACAGGCATAAGCTACAGTTACACCAGGCATGATTTTGACCCACTGATTTAAAAACACAACCGCATCCATAAGCAGTGTCTCAGAGAGCAGGAACCTTTGTGCGCTTTCAGGATGAATGTAACAACCATCCTTCAAAAATCAAAGTCACTTGCTCCTCTTTCTCTCCATACAGGAAACAGATAATACCATCAAAGCCTAAAATATTTGTCAAAAGTATTGCTCAGGGGCTTGTTCATAAGCTGCCCACTGCAACAACAAATGAAATGTGCGTAGAAACAGAAAGAGCATTTCCGAGAGATCAAGACTGAGGGGCTCTGAATATAAGATGTCAATAAAGGGTAACACCAGCAGTGACTAAAGGCCAAGAAACACTTGAAGCACTAGGAACAAAATTCATCAGCTTCTGTGCTGCTCTGCCAACTTCTGAGCTGTGTCAGAAGAGAAGTGGCTACAGCACAAGCAGAAACGAGGTGGGAGGAAAAGGACTGTGGAGAAAGAGGGAGGGTATGCTGCACAGGCACTGACCTTGGATACAGGAGATCTGGGTTCGGATCCTGGTTATACCTGGGTGATGGATGGAGGCAAGTAGCCTTGGGGTGGATTTTTAAAATGAAGCTAAGTTAATTAAAATAATAAGTTCCACTGACGAGTGCTCCCAAATCACTAAAGCAGCCTTTGAAAATCATTAGTGCCTTAGTCCCCCATCTGTAAGAAGAGATAGGAATGCTCCCTTCCTCCAGCATATTCTCAGGCTTGTCTATTTAGATCGCAAGCTCTTCACAGCA
>NW_005841915.1:476756-484231 GCF_000455745.1 Alligator sinensis | reverse complement strand
TACTCGGAGTATGCACATTGTGCGGTGCACCGGGGCCCTGATCTCACTTGGGGATTCTAGTTGCTTGCATAATATACATAATAGTAATGGAGCAACTTTCTAAAGTGGGAATCTGACTTTTTCTCCTTTCTAAATTCAGCACCGAGTCTCAAGAATTGAGGACAGATCATGAACATTTTGGAAAACAGTCCACTGAGTTTACAGACAGCTTAGGTGGCAGGTGGATGTGTATTCCTTGTATTTCCATCTACACCGTGCTTTGCTTTCTACCACTAAAGATCTTTGCATCGTTGTTTATACAGAGTCCATCTGCTCCTGCACCTGAAAACACCATAATCCTCTGTCTCTGACATCACTATAGTTTCTTTACGGCAACTAACCGTCATGTCAAAAACAGGATTATGACTTCAGGTGGGGAAAATGAGCAGCAGGAGCAGATGGACCCTTAAGGAACAAAGATCCTGTTTTCATGCAAATGCGCCAAGGCTGTGTAGAACAACTGGGAAGAAATGAACAGAACAATATGATTCCACCCGACTATAAACTGTATGACAGCATCACATCTCAGCCCTGCTGTAGGGAATGAAACAGAAACGGAGGGGAACAAAACTCAAAGCAGGACTAATGGAGAAAGAAATGGATGACAGAAAGAACAGCAGTAGGAAGGGATTTAAAAATAGGACATCTGCAGCTGATCTAAATCAGCAAAGCTCATTTGGCTTCAGTGGAGCCACATCAGTGTACGCCCTTTTAGACTCTTGCCAGAAGGTAAAAGGTGCCAGCTAGGTATAACTACCAGAGAGTTGGCCATACTGCAATGCTGTCTACAGCTCTTTATATTTCCCTGCAAGACACAGATAACTGAACAACAGAGAAGCAGTCTTTCCACAGGCCTTGCCCATTATGGTTCCTAAGCCCAGGCCCTTCCCTCTTGTTTCATCAAGCCAGCCAGACCACATTCACTTTGCTACAAGACTTGTCCCCAACCTTAAGCAGAGGATAGTGTTTCTCCTTTCTTGCTGATGATCTGCTTTGGCAAAGCCAGCTGGCATCAGAGGACAGCCCTCCCTCCGCTGCTGTGCCATCCTGCAGAGGTCTTTGAATTCACTGGGGTCAGGGTCTCTCATGCCCTAACAGAAAATTCTTCTAGATTTCTGGCTGGCCTCTGGAATTGACTGGTCTCGGCCTCAATTTCTCAGGCTTGGGAAACACCAAATGTCATGTTCTGAAACAACTAGCCACCATCACCATAATGCAATTTGGCCTTCAGGGACCCAAGAGACACCCTTTTTTTTCTTTTAGCAGTTTGTCACTGGCAGCCTCTCTCCTCTACAGGCATTCAAAAATCAGCAAAATTATCATTAAGAACCATCTTCCACTTCAATCAAGATGTCCAGCTGACTTCCAAGAAACCTGTGCTGCAGAGATGGAAGTATTCAAAGTATGAAATTCTGGATTTTGAATCTGGTGTTCAAAACTTTTGGGGTCTGCTTTCTACTTACTGACATGTGAACATTTTGGGTGTGCCAAAACCCTCGGCTCAAAGCTGAGCTGTCGCATATTTTCAGAATCCTGATTTGCCGCCATGCTGGCAAGGTGTTTGCGTTGCTTATTATACACAAATAAACGTGTGCTCATTTAATTTCCTGTCGGTAAAGAATGGTGGCCCATGGGCTGTCAGTCTAAATGAGATTCGTTAAGAACATTTTGTCATGGAAAACAAACGATGAAGCAGAGTGGCATGGGGAGCGGGTAATTGCAGAGTCTGTTGAATGGCTGTTTTCTATTCGTGGGTGACTGACTTGAACATTTGCCTATAGTGCGTTTGCCTGAAATGGGTTATCCTTTTGCCACTGCTGTAAAATGTAGGCAGGTCTTAGTTTGTGGGGTCTTCTAATAGCACCTATAGACAGAAGTGTAATAAACCCCTTTAGTACGTGAGGCGGGTGGTGGGGGGAGGGAGGCACAGGATATGTCAACCACTGGAGGCTTGAAAGAAAGGGTAGGGGGGCTTAGAAAAAAGGGAAGAGAAATAAAGTCTTACCTGCTGGGACACTACACTATAGCAGCATTGGCTCAGGCGGCAGCAGCCCCATGGCCAGGCTCCTGGAGATTGATCTCTGGTACCCCACTTGCTCCCCGCAACCCCTGAATATGTTGGGCAGAGCCAGAGCCAAAGCCAAAGGACCAAGGCAGGGAAGGCTAATGCCCAGACAAAGGTGTGAGGCCTGAGGGTCTGAGTGCTGCACTGGGGCTAAGGGACCCCCTCCAAATTGATATCGAATAACACCTGTAAGACATGCATGTGGCTATGAGGACAGCAGGAGGCCATGATTCTAGCCCTTAAGGTAATTAGGGTAGCAAGGTTGGACCCCAGAGACTGAGAGGTAGTGCAACGGGGTCAGAGCCCCAAAGCAAGTGGGCCAAGCCAAGATTGAGGAGGGGCAGAATTAGAAAGAGCACCCAGAGTTCATCAGCCTCTGAGGGCAGCCTCCCCTCTTTATTTTTACAATCAAGGCAGGGCAGCCAGGTAAGTGCGACAAGATCGAGGCAGCCATGGAGTGGGGAGCGGGGAGAGAGTGGTAATCATGGGTAATCATGGCTGCCCTCAGGGCCCATCCTGCTACAGCCTCACCTTGCCCTGGCTAGGTGCTGTCTGTACAACTCACCTTCTACCATTGTGCTGCTGTCTGGGGGATCCTGGATCAAACAGAGCGGGTGGGAGCTACATGGATTTGGTCAGAACTACATTGATGCAACTAACATGGTTTCCACCTTAGATCTCAATAGGCTTCAAAGACAGCACTCTAGACCTCCAAACCCTGCATCACAGTGTCACAACCCAACGGTGTGATTTTGTTTGTGTGTGCTTTGGCACTGCTGAATTATTTCCTGCCACTCGGAGCTTTCTTTGCAGGGTGCATTTCTCAGTTGCAAAGAGAAATGCACAGTGCAAAAGAGTTCCCGCCACCCGCATGCAAATTTATATCCCACTATTGGCCAACTCTAAATTATTCCCACGTGGCAGCTAGCGATTGGCTTGCTAGCCATATAAGAGGCTTGAGCGGTTTCCGCCCAAGTTGGAGAACTCCGAGGAGAACCCCGCAAGGGAGGACTCCACAACCATCTGGAGGAGAAGGAGGGCTTCACGTCTTGTGAAGAACTCTAAGCGCTGCGGAGCCTATCCAACCCAGTGTGTGCCTTAAGAAGGCTATAGGGGTCTGATCAACCTCTGGCCTCTCCCTGTCGCCGAACGATCCCTCGACGAACCCCTTCCCTGTGCGCAAGTTCCACGGAGCCTAGCAAACTTCGTGTGAGTGTATCCAGAGCTCTTCTCTGAGTTGTTTTCTTTGGTTGACATGACGGGCTCGCAGTTTTAGAGCCTTCAACCGGATTGGGCTAGAGTTCGCGTGGAAGGAACTCTTGTCCGCTTTTCTTCTTTCCTGTCTGTAACTGCAACTCAAGCAAGTTTTCCTGCCTGCACCGCGACCATCTACGGTGTGAGTAAAATAATCTTTAATCAACCGCTAAGCGTCTGTGCCTAATTCTAGTCCGCCGGCCTGCATTCCCCGACCCGCGTGCCAGGGCTGCTGGCCACAGACCGCCGCGCGCCCCCGAGGGCCTCGGACCGCTCCTGGCCCGCACACACAGAAACATCATGGAGCCCCAGCTCCCAGGGTTTTAGGGGATCCCAGACCACTTGCCTAGGTTCTGCCTGACCTCAAATAATATGGACTATTACTTCCCCAAACCTGGAATGCAGTAAAACCCAATGATCAAGGTGATCCCAAAGAAAGCCTCAAGCAGAATCTCCTAATTAGACCTATCGGTGCAGCTCATGCTAGAATTTATTGCTCCCACACACAGTGTTTACATGTGCACCCAGAACCTCAGCATGCTGAGCTACTCCGACCCAGCTCAATGCGCACAGCTGCTCCAACCCATGGGGCTGCTCTGACCCAACTCAATGTGCAGCAAAAGGGAGGGACGGGGCACAAAGGTGCTTCCATGAGGGGCTAGCTTTGTGCTCTATCAGCGTCTACACATGTACTGCATCAGAGTAAATAATTCTGCTGTAGGAAAGTACTTGTATCTGGCAGTACTAACCCACAGTGGAGTTAATTAGTTTACTCTGGCTTAATAGCTTTGCACATGTAAACCAGTGACACTTTACTGTGGAGGTAATTAGGCAACTTCATAGTAAGCGTCTCATGTAGATGCTCCCCTTGTGAGCAAAGATGATCCTGTGCCCATAGGTACCATTTTAACCTTTGTGCCGGGTTTTATCACCAAACAGAAAAGCAAAACAGAAAAAAATGTGTGGCTCCTGAAGAGCCAAAAAATGCAACATTCCCCTGAACACAGTCCAAAGCAAAGGCTCTAAGTAGGGGTTACTCCAACCAACTTCCTGAAGGGAAGAAACAGCTCATCTGGTTTCCCACACAAGTATAGCACTCTCCTTTGGGTCAGTTTGTTTCTTACAGCTGGCCCAGTTCTGCCGTTGGGTAAATCTCTGCACTTAAGGCAGGTAGCTACAGTTCTTCTTTTAGACAGAAAGAGAGAATTAAGTCCCTCCCAGCCAATCTCCAGATGGGATCTATGTTCTTCTCAGACTCATAGATTTTAGAGGAAAAGGGGCTATTAAATCACCTAAGCTGACCTCCTAGTCACAGGCCATAGAATTTCATCCAGTTACTCCTATAATGAGCCCAATAACTCATCTTTGACTAAAGCATATCTTCCAGAAAGACATCGTGACCTTATAGACCAAAATAATACAGCTTCAGTGAAAGAGTGTCATGATGCAAAATGAGGCTTTTGCCACTTTTGTCTCACTGTGCTGATCAGGGGGAAAGTAATTTTCAATAATATGTATTTCATATGCTCCAGGAATTCATGTGAGAGACTGTCTCCCTATTATTAGCACTTCAATATGTATGAGTTGAAGTAATAAAGAAAAAATAGAGTTCAGCAATGGTGGAGACAAGATAAATAGTGAAAAAGTTTTCTTTCTGTCAGAGGTGGACCATACTGTAAGTGGGGGGAGAGGGGACCTTAGGATACTAGAAGTTAAGCCTGTTAACAAAGTTACGGTGGGGTGACAGGCTATAAAAATGGGTTTCTTCTAAGACTTCATTATAAGTTTCCCCCTTGTTTGCATGGGTGACCTGAAAAATCCATCCGATATCTTGTTTTCAACATGTAGCTTTCCCAATAGTTACGTCACAAATACATGTTTATCTGAGGCAAGTTTTCAGCAGTAGGGGGAACAAGCTAGTTTTTGTAACTGCGTTTGTGGGACTATCAATATACCATCTATTTTTCCTTTTAACTTCTCTGTTTCTGACGATAAGCCACTCTGACAGCAAGAGTATATGCAAAGTGCATGTGATGCTGCAGCTGTACCAACATAATCTGTTTTGGGCAAACCAAACTGTAGCTCGTTCCAACTATTACAACCTTTCCAAGCTACACTTCTGTCTTTGCATTTTTATAGGCGATTTGGGCACAAACCCAAAACTTGGGATCTGAAGAATTCACATGTAGATTAGGAGCTTGCTCAAGCTGAGTGGCTCAGACCCACCTCTCATTGCTCTCTCTCATTTCATGCAAAGATCTATATATTATACTCCATTACACTCCACTTACCCAAGCCCAAGAGTTGTTGTCCTTTTCTCACTTCCCCTTTCTCCTCTTCCATAAATTGGAAAGGTAGAAGCCAAACGCCACAATATTTTCTTACTTAAAAAGAAATCCAGCATGCATGCAAACAAACGCAAAAATGTGGTTCAAACATGCATAGAGACCTAAGACACCAGCTTTCAGTCCCTTAATAGCTCTCAAAGACATATTCTCACTCATTTAGGGCCTTGTTACATGATCATTTTGGGCGGCTCATGGAGCCCTTATCCTTTGAACTGTTCAAATGCTAACACCTAAAACTGTTTTTAAGCACACATTATGCAGCTCAATGTTAGGCCACTCCAGGGCACAATTCTCTCTGATCCACACTACCCAGATCCTGTTTCATTAAGGTGTGGTCACTCCCCACAGATGTGTTGCCCAAGGTGAAGTCCTCCAGGATCCCAGGATCTCTCATATCCCTGCCCGTAGAGCCGGGATCAAAGTCCATCCCGGCTCACCAGCCCTCAAGTGGCAACTCACAGCTACAGCTCCTCCTCGCCCCTGCCCACCGGCCTCTAGTGACAAGTCACAGCTGGGTAGCCAAGGGGCTGTCAGAGAAGGTTTCCAGACTAAGGGTGCGACTGCTCCAAACTCCTAGCTAGTACTAACACCGATTGACATTTGTGTGGCTCACAGCGTAAGGTGTAACAAGTCCCTTAGTGATGCAATTTGTGTCCCCTCTCTACCCTTCCCAAAAACAAAGTGGGGACCTATGAACCTTAAAACCAACTTTGTTAATGCCAGAGTGCATCTAGCTCGACACTTACCAAACACCCACTGCTGGCTCTCAGCATGCCTCCCAAAAGCCTTTTCCAGGGATGAATCATTGCAACTGCATCTGTAAGACAAGAGAAAACATATTTACAAGTGATCTACACTGCAGCCCACTCAAAACACCTTGTGTTCTCCTTTGCAGAGAGGAGATGCTCTGATGAACTGGCTGGTACATATTTTCCACTGCTAGACAGAATGAGAATTGCTCAACTGTGTGTCATGGTCTCCATACTGCTGAAGTTAATGATGATGTCTTAACTGGGGTACAAAAGATCCTGTGCTTCTGGAGGCAGAAAATTTGGGGTTTAGCTCAGCTCTCCCATCTGGCCAGTCATTTTTGTTTTTATCTCTGTTGCAGCCCAGCATGGCTGGCCAGGAGATGCTGTGGTTTACCTTAGCTGGCTATGAACAAGTTATAATAAGAGAAGCCTTCTTGGGTACTCTTGTAACTTGGGCTGCAACACCGCCTGCAACTCTGAACTACAGGAAAAGGAAGAGTGTGTAGGAGAAGTGAGCATTTCAAAATCTTTGATGTGTTTTGATTTGGACTAGATTTTAAGGATGGAATGGCTCAGAGAAACTTTTCCTACATTGAGGAGAAAGGCGGATGTGGGAAGGAGGGGAATTATGTTTCTCTACGTTTTATGCCTAGTCAGAAAGTGAATTGCAAAGGCTCTAGTGAGATGTAAGGTACAAGTAGGAAGCCAAATTCTTCCATCAGATGGCAGCCCATACTAACCCAACTAGCTTGGACAATAGGTGAAAAGACTTAAATCTTAATTAAACCAAAAGCTTTAAAACCTCAAAGTTCAGTTAAATGCTTTGGATCATTTTTGCACTCATCCCTGCTTCCATCTTCAGATGAGAATAGGGGACTGATAGCAAACCACAATCTGAACACCTGCTATCTCAGAAAAAGTTTGGATCTGGAGCAAAACTTTAGTATTTAGGACTGTCCATAGTCAGAGCTTGAGGAAATATTGCAACACTGTAGGTAAGACTGTTCCTTGAAAACT
>NW_005841915.1:453301-476725 GCF_000455745.1 Alligator sinensis | reverse complement strand
CATTCCTGGTAAGCATTCAAAACACCTGGGTTGGAGGAAGTGAGAAACCACAGTAATAAAGGTACAGACACAACACAATTGCCACAGAGTAATTTATGTTTCATTTAATCCATATTCAGTTTGCTCCAACATACAACCAATGGGCACATAATGCAGTCTCCCAAGCCAGTTGACCGCTTAGGCCTGTCAATGAGGCAATAGAGGAGCAAGTTGGATTGAGCAAACAGCTATCCTTACATAAAACTGGCTAAGGGAAAAAGCATCTGACATGTTCTACGTAGTAATGTTACTACATCTCTTTCAAGGGACAATTTGATCTTGGACTTGAAAGATTTACTACTTAGTAAGGCTGTGCATCCTGTATCCATTCCACTTCCATTACATAGTAAATATGTCATATCTTTGCACCCTAAATGTCAAAAACAAAATGAATATTACAATACATCTTCAGAGGGAATAGGCACCATCATGAGAGTAAGCATTTCCCAAGCCACAGATATAGAGAAAGAAAACATTACTGGAAATTGTTACGGTCAACCCGCTGCTGTTTTGCCTACCTCGCCTTTATCCTGGCAGTCTGTTAGAGTTGGAGCTCTCCTCCTGACACAGGCAAAGATCTCCAATGTACAAGTTGTCTTTTGTAAATATACTGCTGTGAGTCTCAGCCACCTCTCACTGATTATTTAGTCCCCAAGAAAGTTTGCTAGTCAGCAGGTTGCTACAACTGTGTCCTATTTTTAGAGACATGCTAGGAGAGCAGCAGTGACTAAAAGCAACAGGAAAGAGAAATTTCCCGCAACCCCATGCAGAGCTTCATCTATTGGTGTATCTACATGAGACATTGACTGCACAGTAGCCAAAAAACACTATGCAGTAGTGCATCACAGCACGGACAGAGCTACTACGCCACTGCACTGTAATACAATAAAAAGTTTATTATCTGGCAAGAGTGGAATAAGGGGGGGGGGGGTGCCAGTTATCTAAAACTTCTGGTTATCTGAGAGTTGTATGGAAGACAGTGCCATACTTGTAGTCCTAATACTTAATGCGCATGTGCATGCCGGATACACTCAGCAAAGATTCTGGTTGCTAAAGTGAGGATTTTTACTGGAGGATATTGGAAATTTTGGTTAATAGAGTATTCCAGTTATTGAAATGTCAGTTAACACAGCTTTTACTGTATTAGGCTACCGCGTAGTAGCATCACCTAAAAGACGTTTGCCGAAGCTACTGCACAGTAACAACTGAGCAGTAGCATCTCATGTTGACACGTTCTACTCTTACTTTTTCAGAAAGGCAGTTACCCAAGTCGGTACAGTCTTCCATCCACTGCAACATACTCCAAGGATTGTCTTCTAATTATAATATGCAGAGGAGATGCTGGCTGATTTAGGGTGGGTTGGTAAAGAATCTTGGTTTTCATGAAGTTGATAGTGAGTCCAAGCATTCATATGACTCACAGAAGCATCAAGAGTGACGTGAAGCTCTTCAACTGAGAGGGCACACATGTCACAATTGTCAGTGTATTGAAGATCAGTAATGGAAGTATTGATTATCTTGGATTTGGAACATAAGCAGTTGATGTTAAGGAAATTCCCACCTATGTGATACTGGATGTTGACTACAGCTGGAAACATATCAGGAATCAGACATGGAATAGCTATAATATAGATGGAAAAGAGTGTTGGTGCAATCACACACCCTTGCTTGACCCCAGTTCTAATAGCAAAGGGGTCTGTTTCTAAGCCATTGTTTTGAATGCTTGATGTCATGTCATCATGAAAAAAGCTGGCTAATAGTAACAAATTTTGTTAGGCACCCAAATCTCATCAGGGTCTGCCATAGGGCCTCTCTGTTGATTGATTCAAAGGCCTTAGTCCAATCAGTGAAAGCCATGTAAAGATCTTAGTTTTGCTCACAGTACTTCTGCTGATATCTAGCAACAAAGAACATATCTATTGTACCTCTGAGTGGTCTGAAAACACATTGGGATTTGGATAGAATATGCTCATCCAGGAAAGTGACTCTACTAAGGAAAATGCAGGTGAGGATCTTCCCAGTTATGGAAAGGAGTGAAATACCACAAACACTGCTGTAAGCTGATCTCCTTTCTTCAATATGGCAATGATTCTGACATCCCGCAAGTCACTGCAAATCTGTTCATAATTCATAATGACATGTGTAGTTGGAGAGAAAGTTTTTTTTCCACCTTGCTTATAAATTTCAGCTGCCATTCCATTAGGACCAGGTGCTCACATTCTTCATTGTTCTTCATCTGCTTAAGAAAGCCTCTTGATGAGTTGGTGGATCTGCAAGGTCATTCTTAATGCGGTGTTGTGGAATGGCTTCAATGGTATTGTCTTCAACATTAGAATCCCAGTTCAGGAGCTCTTGAAAGTGCTCCTTCAACCATGCATTGATAGTGGGGCTGTCTTTAAGGACTGCTCTGTACTTGGACCTCTGCAGGACAGCTCCGTGTTCACTTAGCCTATAGACCAGTTTGGTTGCACTGAAAAAGCTACACTTCCTGGTTGTCAGCAAACTTTTGAATAATTTTTTATTTTGTTCTCCTTATTCTTTCACACATAAATTTTCTCTGAATCTGGGCTTTAACGTGGCTTCTGTTTGGAGTTGATGCCATTCTACCAAGCTCTCCTTTTTTCTACCAACAAGACCTTGTATTTCCCTATCATTCTCATCAAACCAGTCCTGATGAATCTCTAGCCTTCTCCATAAAGAAAATTCACATGCTGCATGGATGCCTTTCTTGAGGCTCTCAGTGGTGTCAAGATAATCAGGGATGTTAGAGAGTTTCTCACTGAGGCACTGCTGGAGATGATTGCCTTGAGCAGGGTCTTTTAGACGCTCCGTATTGAACCTCAACCTTGGTTGCTTCTTGTGTTTACATCATTTGGGGAAAATATGAATGGACATGATGGAACAGATCAGTGACCCATCCAGCAGTCATCTGCACTGGTCATAGATCTAGTGATACACATGTTTCAATGGTCCTGGGCATGCACTATCACATAGCCCCGGGTAGCCACCCTATGACACAAGTGCCACAAGCAACACAGGAGGCCTTGTGTGGTACACCACAGACTGGGTAGGGGATAGGCTGGACAGGGACAGATAGTGGAGGAAGCAAAAAAACAGAGCAGCAGATTAAGATGGAAATAAGAAACAGAGCAGCAGATCAAGTGGGGAACACAGGGTATGGAGCAGAAGGATAGCAACAAATCTGGCAGAGAAAGGGGATTGGAGTGGCACTGAGAGAGGGCATGCAGCTTAATTTGTGGAAAGCCTGTAAAAATTTTGGCTCTCACTGACTTTTCTGGTACCAGTGTTTTGGGTGGTTGCGTCTTCCATTTTTTGCATTGGTGGAATAAGGAGTTTGTGATGATGAGATCACGTTCCAAACGCTTGCTCAGGAGAAGAACTCGATTTGAATCGACTTCCCCACCCCTTCCTTCCCAAGTTTCCTTTCATAGCTCAGAGTCCCTGCCCACTCTAGCACTGCAATTGCTATGCAAAATTATCTTATTTAACCTTATCTTACCTTATCTTTGGGGACAAGTGACAGGAGTTAGTCTAATCTCAAAAGGCTCTATTAGATGTAATACAATCACAGTATAAACCTGTGGGTTCCAACACACATGCAGTCATGCAGTTTCTGCCATCATTATCTTAAGCTTTTGCTTTCTTTCTTCTGACAGGAGTTATCTGAAACCTCTGGAGCTCTGTATGAACCATGGGAAGAAAAGGCCTGTCATTATGGTCCTGTTGTGTCAATGATGGTGACAACTGTGTGATTATAAACTCCCCAGTTTTGCATCTCCTTGACAGGTTGCAACTCCTGTAAGCTATTCTAAGGGAAGGTTACTTGTTTGCTTCGTTTTGTTTTTTGTTTGGTTGGGGGAAGGGGGGCTTGAGGGGGGAGTTTTGGGGGGCTGCTTTTCTAAACTAAATGGCATTTGCACATTTTGCAGGCTGTATCTTCCTGTTTGGAGATGTAGAGAGTAGTGATAATTACCTGTGCAAAGTACTGGTGTTTTCAAGGACAAGCTTATTACATGCGCATGTCTAAGCTGAAAATCAGGCCATAATATCTCCATCATCAATCTAGGACCTGATAGGAGATCCCTTTCTTCAGGTCAAATCCTGGGATAGTAGTATAGCCTGGACACAGGCTGCTTGATTAGCCTTTAATTTCATGGGAAAGAATATATATTTGAAACTACAAACAAAATCAGATATCCCTAGTCAGATATTGATCTCAGCTACAAGGCTGTGAATCTGGCTCCATCAACACCGGTAGATTGAGGCACATCCAGGGGGAGAAGTATTTTTTGGACCATGCTGGTGAAGAGGTAGCCAGGGATTTTTTTTAAGTCCCCAGATCAGGTAAGAAACCTCCCCTAACCACCACCTTCTGTGCTCAGGAGCACATCCCCTTCCCTCCACTTCCCCCTCTCCACCACCCACCATTGCTGCTCTCCCTATTGTCACCATTTGCTCCTGGGGCAGGGGGAGCTCCAGAGCAGCTCCTGCCCTGCTCCAATCAAGCTGTGCATTGAGCTGGACTCAGCCAGGGACAGCAGCAGCAACAGGGGTTCCTGCTGCTTGCCTGGTCCCCCCAAATGTTCCCCACCAGCATGGGAGCAGACTCAGGGAGAGGGCAGGAGCAGCTTTGAAGCTACCTGGCCCCTGGGGCAGCCAGAGATCAAGGGAACAGCAGCAGCAGTGGGGGAATGGGAAAGGAGGAGATGTGCCACTGAGCATAAAGGGAAAGGGATTCTAATCTGATCTGGAGACTTAAAATCCACACCTACTGCTCCTGCAATGTGGTCTGCCTGCCCCCAGTGAAGGGTCAGGAAAGCTGGGAACAGGGGTCAGCCAGCTCTGCAGGGCAGGTCACTGCTCCCACACACCCCTCTGCAAAATCCTGGATTCACTCATGCTCATGGAGGTACCCCATATTGAAGATCAATCCATTAGAACAGAATATGGCACAGAATACTTTGCACAGCAAAACCCATTCATCATCTAAGCATCAAGTTACCAAGGAACATGTAAAATACTCTGGCAGATGGAAACACAAGTTGAAACTTTGGTATCAAATACACATTTCTGCATCTGTCAAAACTCATGAAAAAAAACCCCACTTTTTGAACCCCAGAAGATAATTAAGTTTATGAAAAAGTGGTCTGCAGCCTAAAGAAAAACCTGAGCAGAGACCAGGCAGATTAAAAATAAGCTCCGATTTAAATAATTTCCCCCTTCCATTTTCATATTGTCAGTTGAGCTCTTAAATTCTGATCCCTATTTGCATTCTTCCTATTTTTTCCCTTTCAGATTAGCCACTCTGCATGCCCAGTATTTAAAGGGATAAGCTAAATGACTTTCTGTTTTCAATTCCTTGCTTCCTGTTTTGTTCATTTATTCCTTACCCTCAAACATTTCACTCCACGTCTTATTCTCCCCTGTCTCTATCTGCTTCATGGACTTCTTGGTTTCTTCCATATTTTTATTTTAGGATCATAAAAAAGTAGGGCTGCAAGTGACCTCATACGGTCATCCAGTCCAGCCCCCCCTTTCAAAGCAGGATCATTCTTGACTAAAGCACACACCAATCAAGTGTCTGCTTTTGAAAATTTCCAAGGATAGAGATTCCACAGCTTCTCTAGGTAGCCTTTTCCAATGCCTCGCCACCCTCATTGTCAGGAAGTTCCTCCTAATCTCCAGCCTAAATTTCCCCTGCTGCAGCTTGAGGCCACTGCTCCTAGCCATGTCCCCTACAGTCACAGAGAAAAGCCCATCTCCATCCTTTGTATAACCACCCTTCAGATATTTGAAGACTGTTATCAAATTCCCCAGCAGCCTTCTCTTCTCCAAAGCTGCTCTTGCCCTCTCCCCGAGTCTACTCCCATGCTGGTGGGGAACATTTGGGGGGACCAGGCAAGCAGGAGAAACCCCTGTTGCTGCTGCTGTCCCTGGCTGAGCCCAGCTCCCTGCACAGCTTGATTGGAACAGGCTAAATAACCCTAGTTCTTTCAGCCTTTCCTCATAGGTCTTGCCTCCCAGGGCCCTGATCATTTTTGTTGCCCCGCACTGGACTCCTTCCAAACTGTCCAAGACCTTCTTGAAGTATGAGGCCTAAAACAGGACACAGTACTCTAGGTAAGACCTCACCAGTGCTGAACAGACCAGAAGAATCACTTCCCGTGATTTGCAAGTGACACTCTTATTAATAAAAAGCTTTTGTTAATACAATTTTTGGTGACAACAAAATAATTTCCTATTGGAAAGTAGCGTTTGCAACATACATTTCCCGCTTTGGATGTGGGTTTTCAGGACAGATGTTCCTGTCATGCCAGGTCATGGTCAGCCAAGTTTGGGGTCACTCAGGGATTGAGGTGCCAGCCAGGGTCAGAAGGAGTGAACAGAGCCCAGAGATGAACGAGGTCAGAAAGCCAGGATGTCAGTCTGAGAGCAGGGCATTGGAACAAGTTGTGTTGGAAAGTTTGGAGGTCAGGCAAAGAACAGAGTTGGAGAGCAAGCTAGGTCAGGAAGTCAGGAGATCAAACTGGGATCCGAGTCAGAGCACAAGCGAGAGGGAACAGAAAAACCTTCTGGGATCCAGTTGAGTGCTTTTACCCAGCTAGGTCCAGTTCCAGGTCAGGGGTTTATATGGGGGAAGCGGAGGGTGAGCTGACCCTGGTCAGTCACTCCAGTGCCAGTGAGTAGGTTGGAGACTTCACCCGGACCAGCCTGGGTGGCCAGTTATAGAGAGTGGCAGGGCAGGATGAGCAGCCTCACTGGTCAGCCCAAGGCTCTAGGTTTGGGGCCACAGCCTAAAAATCCCATGTGTTGGTCCTTTCTATTCCTACATATTTTAGGGGTCTTCCTTCACCACATGCAGTATATGACAAAATTAAATTCACACATGCAAATAGATGTTGCACACACTGACTTACAATTGCAGTTTGTTCTAAACAATTTGGTTACCCAGCCCCTTCTCAGAACCGTTTTAATCCCCCCTGTCCCTGAAACACAGATTCTCTCCTACTGACTTTTTCTTCACCATCGTTCATCATTTCCTTCTCCCTAGCCCCCCTTCAAACTGTGTATTCTTCAGCAAAGTTCTTCTCCTAGTCCCTCCCCTCTCCCTCATAACTGCACTAGCTGGAATTCAGATGCATCATAACCATCATTCAACACAAACTGGTCCCAAAAGTATTGCTCTCAACTAATAAAAAAGATACTGAGGGAAGAAGAGTGAAAGAGCTCCATTTAGGATGGGGCCCTTTGGCAGCAACACCAGGAACAGGCACACAAGATGTTGTCAAATCAGTCTGTGGGTTTTTTTTCCCATAAAAGAGATGATCAGGAAATATGATACAAAAAATATGAAGCTTAATTTTTACTATTTAAAGAAATCAGACAGTGTTTGACTGGAACTAGAAATATAACAGAACTGAGATCTTGTGTATCTGGGTGGTTTGCAAGCCACTTAGTTCACAGCAAGTTGCAGAATTAAAGATGAACCACTCAGCTGTTTGCTCAAGCTTTTACTTCAAAGAGGACCACTTCTCCACGCTGCTGGAGCTCATCAACAGTCCCATACAACCAATCAGAGAAGCTGTGCACTCTGAAATAAATGCCACAACAACAGCTGGAGCAACTCTGCAGCTCCGCATCCCCCCAGATGCATTTTGTGAGCCTTCATCTTCACAGGGGACCTACCATATTTTCGTGCATACAACATGCCTTGGAATAAGATCTGCTCCTTGTTTTTGAAAAGCAGAATGAAGGTAAAAAGATCTTCCCTTGTATTAAGTAACTGAGTTGCGCCTGCTGGAGAGGCGAGCCTGCTCATTGTTCTGCTCCCTGTGGACTGTATGCAGACTTTGCTTTTACTTTACGTAGGTGATGCTTACGTGGCAAAAACTGATGTTATCGTATTTCCTCACATATAACGAACACCTCAATTTCAAGCAGGTTTTTAAAAAAGTACATGTTGTACTCAGGAAAATGTTGTAATCTTTAAACTATCTACATATAGTATAACTACAGCTATCAATGCTGTATAGTGTTACAAGTGATACATGTGTAAAACCTAGAGTCAACATACTGTAGCTCTTCAGGACATAGTATACTACTGAAAATGAGAGGCCCTCTCTCAAGTGAAGCTCAGGTAGCTGTCCATGCCAACACTCCCAAGGACAAATCTGTATAAACAGTTCTACAATGAGGATCCTAACCTGTCATATAACTTGCTTAAGGAGTTTTTGTTTCATATTCTATTTCATTCGCTTGTTTATGTTGCTTCTCTCTCTTATTGCCCCTTTGTTGGGAAGGGTGGCATATAAATTTAGTAAGATAAATAAAGAAATCAGTCTTTCCTACATGCCTGATTGCCTTAATTGAAGGGCTGTAGCACATATTTAAAGTATCACTTCAGACTGGTGTTAATTGTTAGGTGGCATGACTCCGGTAGAGGGAGTGGATTATTTCTAGCTAACGAAGAGTAGTTATGGCATCTGCTGCATTCCAAACATTTGGTATAGCAGAAAGGTAGCTTAATAATTAGGAGATGGATGACCTTGACAGGCTCAGGAAATGGGCAGATGAGAACCTGATGGTGTTTAACCCCGAAAAATGCAAGGTTCTCCACCTTGGGAGGAAAAGCCCACAGCATGCTTATAGGCTTGGCAGTGCTACGCTGGTTAGCACTATGGACGAAAGGGACTTGGGGGTCATGATTGACCACAAGATGAACATGAGCCTTCAGTGTGATGCTGCAGCTAGTAAAGCAAGCAAAACACTGGCTTGCATCCAGAGATGCTTCTCAAGCAAATCCCGGGATGTCATTCTCCTGCTGTACTCGGCCTTGGTGAGGTCACAGCTGGAGTACTGTGTCCAGTTTTGAGATTCACAATTCAAAAAGGATGTGGAGAAGCTTGAGAGGGTGCAGAGGAGAGCCACGCACATGATCAAAGGTCAGGAAAACGGACCTTATGATGAGAGGCTGAGAGCCACGCGACTCTTCAGCCTGGAAAAGCGCAGGCTCAGGGGTGATCTAGTGGCCACCTATAAGTTTATCAGGGGTGCTCATCAGGATCTGGGGGAACGTTTGTTCACCAGAGCGCCCCAAGGGGTGACAAGATCAAACAGTCACAAACTCCTCCATGACTGTTTCAGGCTGGACGTAAGGAAGAACTTCTTTACTGTCCGAGCCCCCAAGGTTTGGAATAGCCTGCCACCAGAGGTGGTTCAAGCACCCACTTTGAACACCTTCAAGGCACATCTGGATGTTTATCTTGCTGGGATCCTATGACCCCTGCTGACTTCCTGCCCCTGGGGTGGGGGGCTGGGCTCAATGATCTTCCGAGGTCCCTTCCAGCCCCAATGTCTATGAAATCTATGAAAAACTATTATAAAAATCATTGCTAAGAAAACATTTAGCACAGACTATTTAAACATTGTCGTGTAATACAAATAACTTTAAGAATGGATTAATGCCTTAAATCATCAACTGAGAAATTATATATAGTTTGCAATTAGAAGTGACTATGGAAAAGGAAATTTGTCAGCTACCACAGATTGCCCCCATGACTCATACCTGGGCTAAGACTGATCGTGGGAGCTGTCCAAACTGCTGATGGAGTGGGCATGTAAGGATATGTAAATAGTGGATGTAAGAGTGAAAAACTCAATAGGTCATCGTTTAATTACAGATTTCAGTGGAATTAAACCAGGAGATCATATCCTTTTGCTGTGAACAGTCAACTCCCTATATCAGAAAATTGTGTAATCACTATATTAAAACACCTAATTTAGAGAAAGTGGTGTCGTTTATGCCAGAAGTATGCTGGGCAAAGCTGACATTGTGTCAGCCTATGCTATGCTTTGTTCCAGCTCATGCCACCTCTGACTTCAAACACCTCCATGGTAACCTGCTTCACCAGGATTAGTTAAAAGCCAGGGAGTTCTTAGCCCGGTGTAAGAGCTATTAAAGCCCAAACGCTGATTTCCGACACAAATCTAGTATTGAAATCAATGGGCATGCCCAGATTTATGTTATCAATAGAGAGCACAATTTAGGGCCTTGTTACAAGTTGCACTTTGAGCAGCTCAAATGTTCATCGGTGTTAGTGCTAGATTGATTTTGGAGCAGTCACACCTTAAAGCTAAAAACATTCTCTGACAGTCCCCCCACACAAACAGGTGTTACTTGCCACTAGAGGGATAGTAAGCCAGAACAAGCTGCTATCCCTGCACTAGGTAGGGGTGGGTGTGAGAGAGATGGACTGGAATGGGGGGCTGGGGGGGTGAAGGGGGCAGAATATGAAACTAGGAGATGGAGAGCTAATGGGAGGGGGGTAGGTAATGAAACAGGAGATGGAAAGGAAATACGGGTGGGGGAAGGGTGGGGAAATAGATTTCATAGACAATAGAGGCTGGGGGGGACCTCGCGAGATCAAGTCCAGCCCCCCTGCCATAGGCAGGAAGTCTGCTGGGGTCAAATGATCCCAGAAAGATAAACTTCCAAACACCTTTTAAATGAGTCCAGAGGGGGTTCTTGCACCACCTCGGTGGGGTGGGGGGGCGCGTCTGTTCCAGGCCCTGGATACTCAGACTATAAAGAAGTGTTTCCTTATGTCCAGTCTAAATCAGCCTTCCAGAAGTTTGTGGCTATTAGACCTTGTTATTCCTGGGGAGCCCTGGTGAACAACTGTTCTCCCAAATCCTGGTGCACCGTCCCCCTTATATATTTATTGGCTGCCACCAAGTCCCCACTGAGCTGCCAGGCTGAAGAGTCCCATGTCCCTCAGCCTTTCCTCGTAAGGCTTGCTCTCTTGGTCTTTGATCATGCAGGTGGCTCTTCAATGGAATCTCTCAAGCTTATCCACATCCCTCCTGAAGCGGGGGGCCCAAAACTGGACACAGTACTCCAGCTGCAGCCTCACTAAGGCTGAATAGAGCAGGAGAATGTCATCCCTGCTTTTGCTTGAGATGCATTGGTGGATGCATGCTAGATTTTGGTTTGCTTTGCCAGCTACGGCATTGCATTGGTGGCTCATGTTCATCTTGTGGTCAATCAAGACCCCCAAGTCTCTTTCAGTTGTGGTGCTAACGAGCATAGCACTGCCAAGCCTATAAATATGATGCTGGTTTTTCCTCCCAAGGTGGAGCACCCTGCAATTATCTATGTTAAATGCCATCAGGTTTTGGTCTGCCTACCTGGCAAGCCTGTTCAGATCAGCCTGTACCCCAAGCCTATCCTCCAGTGTGACTGCCTTCCCCCATAGTTTAGTGTCATCCCTGAACTTTGCTAGTCCGCATCTGATGCCCGAATCCAGATAATTTCTGAAGGTGTTGAAGAGTACTGGCCCAAGTACTGAGCCCTGAGGAACACCACAGCTCACCTTGCACCAAGTTGATTTGCTCCCATCAACTAATAGTCTTTGGGTTCAACCCTGGAGCCAGTTCCCCAGCCATCGGACCATGAAATGGTCGAGGCCACAGCTCTCCAGTTTAGCCATGGGAAACCATCATGGGAAATCAAGTCAAGACATATATTCTTGAAATCCAGATATATGTCATTAACCCTGTCTCCCTTGTCCAGGCAATGTGTCACACCTGGTCATAGAAGGAGATGAGGTTGATCAGGCAGGACCTTCCAGCAACAAAACCATTTTGGCTGGCACTCAGAAAGTTGCCTTCTGCTGCTGATGAAACACTTGATAATCTTCTCCAGGATCTTTCCAGGGATTGATGTCATACTGATTTGTCTATAATTCCCTGAGTCTTCCTTCCTTCCTTCCTTCCTTGAAGATTGGGACTACTACCACCCAAAGGAAATGAAGAAACTCAGCCACTGAAGGATAAAATAAAAATAATTAAAAAAGAAATAAAGAGGAAGTAAAATAAAGAAAGTCTCATGTTTTAATTAACAATGATTTGGGACTGGGGTGTGCTGGTCATGCTTTCTGGCTGGGAAGTGGGAGCAGTGAAGGAAGGTGTTTTGGGGAGAGCTACTGCCCATGCCCTGGGAAGGAAGCCCCAACTCATGGGGACCCAATGCTACTTTGTTCCCCCCCACACCCACCTAGACCCCTCCTGGACCTGTCCATGTTCTTCAACGTGGCTAGCTGTCATGTGCTCTGCAGGCTGCTTACACAGGGTCCAACAGGTCACACCCCTGGGGGCAGGAGGGGGAGTTGGTTTGATGCCAGAACCACCCCACAGGGAGTACAGTTCAGGGGGATAGACATTTTTTCCACACAGAACAGGAAGTGGGGGAGGGGACACTGCATCCTGGGATGCTGGAGGACTGCAACTTGGGCAGCTCATCTATGGAGACTACCCACACATTAATGAACAACAAACTGGGTAACACAGATCAGAGGGAAACCTGCCCTGGAGTGGTATCATTTTAAGCCACTTAAAGTGTGCTTAAAACTTGTTTCAGGTGTTAATGTGTGGACAATCCAGGAGTTAGGAGCTCCAGTAGCCGCCTAAAATCAATGTGTAACTTGGCCCTTAGCCACAGATCTTTACAAGTACAAAGACTGCTATGGATCAGACCCAACCTGGATATTACTCGAGGTGCAGAACAGTTGTGGGGGGAGGGAGGGAGGGTCGGGAGGAGATCTCACCTTATGACTCTTCAGAAGAGCTAGGCAAAGCTCCAGCCCTGAACACAAGGGGCCAGAAGGACTACTCCTTTCCTGTTTTTCCTGGATCATAAGGCAGCACACAGGGAGCAGAGAGGCCTGCACAAGGTAGCACAATGACTCATCCCCATCTGTGTGGCTTCTTTACCACCCAAAGGAAACACACGGCATCTCCTGAAGGATGTGGAGTTTGTGTCTTCATTTGATTTCCTTGGAGCTCCAGGCCTGATTTTCACGTGTTCAGTACCTGCAGCTGACCCAGTTTTCTATTGATTCCCCTGGTAGCCACTTTCGGAAGCACCAGTGGCTCCTACTGCAATGCACTAGAGTAGCCTTTGTATAACACACCCTAGTTGCATAGATTTATGTCCCTATTGTTAGCATGGTTTGTTAATCTGACGTTATTTTGCATTTCCCAACAAGATGTCCCCAGCATACTTAGCTCTGTTTTTCTTCTGGCTGTGAAAAAGTGCTATTAAGTTGAAAATATTTTTTTTTAAAGGGCCTAGGTAGGAATCCCTCCAGCATAATCTATTTTGCTTTAATCCTTTTTGTTGTTGCCTATTCTCACTAAGCTCACCACCTGCTGTTGCTCCCTTGTCTTGCCAAAGGCCTGGTGAGAGTCAGGCTTGCCAGGTGAGGCAGATTCAGTAAGAGGTATTAACTTTAAGTATGTTTAAAAGGCTGCTTTGTTTGAGTGTTATAATATGCTCCCAGGTATCACAAGCTACCAGAAATTTTTGCAAACATTCCCTGATGGGTTAAAAAGAAGCTTTCTCTGTGGCCATTTTAATGAATAACTGCTCCCTGCCATTACTTCTTGAGGCAGCTAGTAGTGGCCACTTTCTGAGACAGTAAGATAGAATACATTATCTACTTGTCTGATTCACCATGATAAGAAAACCATAGTTATTAACTATAATCAGGAGTTACAGACACTGTAAAATTATAGAAATCCTTGGCAGTATTAAAGTATACAAAGCCACCCAGGAACTCGGGGAATATTAGAAACCACCAACTCAGCCCATCTGCTGCCAACATCTGTCATCTGACATTGCACCTCCAGTTACGACATTTAATTTTTTGTCTTTTCCTTAGAGCAAAAGCCATACAAGAGACTCTCCTACACACACTGGGAAACATCATGTATAACTGCAACTTGTACAGGAAATAGCTGCTTTTTTTAAATGAATGCTCATTTAATGTTGCACATAAATAATTGATTTGTGAAAAAAAATTCAGCAGACTGCTCTGCTGTTGTCTATAAAAGCTTTGAGAGAAGTACTTGTAGCCCAAGAGAATTGCCTCCTAATGGGGTGGAGGGGGAAAACACAGTGCCTAAGTATTTGATTTGTTATTTGTATTTAGGAGGAAGTGAGCACACTGAAAGCTCCACTTACCCGCCCACAACCTTGAATACGTGAATGTAGTCATCTTGCTCTTCAATGAATCACTTTGGTGCAGAGTAAATCATAAAAACGTAGGTCTGGAAGGAACCTCAAGAGGTCATCTATTCCAGCCCCCTGTTGCTGGAAGGGTTATTCCTGTCTAACCCATCTCAGTCCAGTGTTCATCTAACCTGATCTTTCAAACCTCCACAGATGGAGATTCCAGAGCCCCTCTGCACAGCTTGTTCCCATGCTTAACCACCTGAATAGTTCTTCCTAATACCAATTTCCATTTCCCTCACTTCAGTTTAAGACTGTTGCCCCTTATCCTGCCCCCTGCAGCCATAAAGAACAGTCTATATCCCCATGCTCTGAATAAATACCCTTTAGGTATTTGAAGACTGTTATCAAATCCATCCTCAATCTTCTCTTCTTCAGAATAAATTGTTCTTTCAGCCTTTCTTCATTAATCATGTTCCCTGGACCTCCACTTCTGTTATGTTTAGCATGTCTGGACAAGTGCTGATTTACTTTGTCACTTCAGTGTAAGATTCAAGACTGAAAAGCTTTTGCTTTGCTACAATGCAAGTACTAAAAACAGCAGGACTTGAGACCTGTTGTTTAGAAGCTTGGCATACGCTGAAGTCCAAGGCATAAGTAGCCTTTGACATGAGTAAATTATGTGACAAATACTAAGAAGGAAAAAAGGAGTTTTGAAACTTCTAGGAGTGGAACTGGAGAAATGAAGGAAACAGAAATGATGTAACAGCTGAGGACAGTGAAGTAAATGGACAAGTAACCAATTAAAATTGGAAACCCAATATAAGTGGATTATAGCTGGCTAAATAAGGAAAAAGCCAATGCTCTGAATATGAATAAATATAAAACAGACACCCTTTGAATAAGATGAGATCTCTACACAAACACCATTTGCCATCCAGCACAAACACCATTGGCATAGGAAGACTACCAACTCACCTGCTTCAGGTTCCCTACTCCCAGTGGGTTGTGAGAGCAATATGGATGCTGGTCATTTTGCATTGTCCTCCTCCCTGTGTTGCATTGCCTCTCACAGCGGCACTGTGTTTTACTTTCGACTTATAAGTGAAGTTATATCCATCTGTCTCATCTGCATGTTTGGGGGGGGTCTTCAATCTAACATTTATTAATCTATTTTATGTAGCTGCCAAGGACCGACCACATTGGGTAGCCAAGTTAAATAACTCTAATTTATTAGGTGGATTATCAATACTCAACAGGGACAACACAATTCCCTGGAGCAACAACACGAGAAGGTTACACACGTGTATTTCCAGTAAAAGCAAAAATAAAGTTCTTGAAAACTCCCAGCTGTGCTTGAACAAATTAACTTTCATCAGAAGTGAAAAATACAGGAAATGATTTATAAACTAACCTAAGAACTATCCAAGTGGGTGTTTCTAGATAATATAACCTATTGCTTGGCCCATAAACCTAAAAAATAAAGGTCACTAAAACCAAGCATAGCTCCATTGGAAGGGAAACATGAAGCAGCATGGGGCAGGGGAGAGAAGCAAGAAAGATGGAGGCAAGAAACTAGAATAAAGGAAGCTAAGAGAAGAGTTCTCTCCCCATTGAACCCGACTCCTCATTAACTTCATTCTGCCGAACCCTGTGGCTCCTCATTCAGTTCTCTCTCCTTCAGTTCCTTCCCTGGTGCTGTAAGCTCCCTTAGATATATGTTCCCTCCCTTCTCTTCCAGATTTTCTGCTTAAGTTGCACCAAAGTCATTGGTTTCTCTGGAACTTAAGGTACATGCTTAAAGACCTCCCTGCATCAAGGAATGGGTTAAGCACATTATGAATTGAGAGTGGGTGTGAGTGCTGTCCCCTGCCTAAGAGCTGGTGCAATGGCTTGATACAGCTCACCAGCCATCAAATCAATTTGAGAGCAGACCCACTGGCAAAACGTTACCGTTTCTAAAGACCCTTACATGGCGTATGTCAGGTATGTTGGTCTTCTCTTTTCTCTGCTTAGAATTTCAGCTTTTTATTGAACCACTCTTCTGGCAGGTCATTTGAACTTCCCAGCTACTGATATGATCAACTGATTATCAATACTAACCAGGGTATGACACCAGAGATGAAGAATTTGGAAGTTGTTTCCACTGAAGCCAGTAGCAAGCTTCCAATTGGCTTTCACGAGGAGCTAGATCGGGCTCCGGTTTGTGTGGGGTTCCCAAACTGAGAGAAGGACAGAAAGACAAAGGGTATTGCAGTTTAACACGGTCACTGCTCTACACAAGCAAGTATTGTGAACAGCTATGGTTCTATGGCTGCACACCTCAGTTATTTAGGATATTCCATGAAGCACAGGGGATATCACATATGCAGTTCTTGATGCACAGCAGCTGCCACACTTAACGGATTAAAGCAGAAATGTAATTAAAAATGTGTATTCATTTAAAATGCAACTCAAGCAAAACAAAAGTAATTTAAGGGTGGGGGGAGCGGGGAGGAAACCCTGTATGCAAAGCAGAATAGCCATCCTGGAAGTCACAACACAGATGAATGAAACAAAAGTTGACAGAAGATTGAGATTATCTTTAAAGCTTTAATTGGAAGTGGACTTGAAACAGCTGCATGTCTGTGAGGTTTTGGCTGGAAACACAGCATGCTAAACTATTGTGCTCAATGGGCTTGAAGTTAAATTCCTCACAACCATCTAAAGGAAGAACAAGGACGGTGGGTAATGAACATGCTTTTCTAATTCTCAGTCATTCTCGCCTCTTTTCTGCTGCATAGAAATTTCTCCCACTCAGAACCATCATTGCTGGTTCAGGTGCTGTTTTCTGACAGGTGTAACAATATAATGACACAGAAAAATTGAAACCAACATTGCAAACAACGATGCTGATAGCAAAGAATAAGACAACCCCAGTATAAAATAAATATCAATCAAGTAATATTCATCAGATTTTAGAACTAATAGTAGGGACTGTCCCCTTCATCCTCTTCCTCCTCCCTCTCTCCCTCCATCCCCCCAGAAATGTAATTTAATACTTAAGCTGTCACATCATCTTATTTTAATTTGTTCCAGGGCTATGTTGCTGTCTGGCAGCTAAATCAAATCTCATTTCGCTTCGCAGTCAATACTGCTGTTGTCTGAATTCGAGCATTTACTGCTAGTTTCTGATAACGATTTTCATGAGCTTGGACTGCGATAAGAGACTTGTTTCAGGTCCATGGAAACCTGTACCTTGGTGGGGATAGCATTTGATGGGGGTCATTTCTGCCCAGTGAAGTCCCCCCTTCATAGGCAGGCAGGCAGGTCCCCCTGACATCCATGTGTATCATTATGGTATATCGCTGGAAGAACTAAAGGCAAAGGCCCTGCTACGACGATATAGAACAGAGAGAGGGTCTCTGTCTCAGAGTCCAGCACACAGGACCACAGAAAACTGGTGTAAAATGGCAGACAAAAGGCACATCAGGAAGCAATGTGTTGAAACTGGTCTACATAATAAACTGTCACCACAGGATGCTTCTTGCCTAGTCATAAGTCCAGTTCTCTTTCCACTGCATCTTATTCATTGTTCACATCACCGTTAAGACATCCTGCCACATAGAGTACTTTTACCTTGCACTCAATGTAAATGATTCCAGACATGATTAAACACTAGAGAATCTGTATCCAAGAGTATTGGCTCCCTCCCTTAGGAAGGAAGAAGGAGAATAGGAGGACAGTGAAATTATTGATTTCTCTGTTCCCATCCCTCTTTAAGTCAGGATTTTGTTTTTGAGTGTGGGGAAGGGGAGGAAAGAGGAGAAGATGTTTGACTCTATCTTACAGTAGGCCTTGCTGGAGTATGAATTAATACAAAGATTAATCAGTATACATCCAAATCACACAGAAACCCTGCATAAACCAAAGAAGACCTCTCTGGAACAAAATTAGGAATATTGTATATGGCTTAAACAGAAGAGCTGTGAACGTAGCTTGTTAGTTTTAGAAGTGCCTGCAATGCCGACAGATAGAAAGTGAATCCATCACACTGGTACAGGACACTGAAACAAAGATCAGAGTGACTTGGCAAACAGGTGCCCTATCTGGGAGGGGAGAGAGTGCATTAGCTAATGAGCAGTGGCATATAGATAAGGTCATCTAAAGATGTTTTAGTAGTTGGTGAGAATTAAGATGTGCATGCTCTAAGCATGACGTTGTTTTGACCAGCGTGACCAAACAGTGCCATAGCAAGCAGGGGGAGGTGGGAGCAGGTCGACTGCCCCAGGTGCCAACACGAAGGGGCACCAACAGGTGCTGCCGAGCTGGGGTGGGGCATGGGATGCAGCCGCAAGTAGCTCTTTGGGGGGGTCACAGGGATGACAGGAGGGTGGCTCCCACTGCTGTATGCACTTCCAGGCAAGCATGGGGGGGCATGTGCTCCCCAGATCTGTGCATGGGGTGAAGACAGGCTGCTGTTGTGGGCTTTGCTCTGGGTGCCAAACTTTCTTGCCATAGCATTGTGTCCAAAGCAGGCTGGAAACTCTTAATATTTTGCACTGGGCTTGGGAGGTTATGTTCATGCCTGTTTCACCCCTGCAAGTGACCTAGCTAAAACCAGGGACCAGTTAGTTGTGGATGTTACTGTCTAGGCTTGTCTGTAAATAATAAACCTGGCCAAGCCTTTCATCACTAAGAACTGAAGCCTGTAATCTCTTTCTTGTAACAAAGAAATTGTTTGGGGCACAGCATCACCAATAATATCCTGACAGTGTGCACACAGACCATCCAAACTGAGAAGCCCTAATACGACTGGTAATACCTAACCCCCAAACAACAGTAATGGATTTATATAACAATAGTGACCGGGTCTGCCCTGACAAGATTGATGAGATGACTGATCTATACCTACCATAATCACTCCCACTACAGGAAAAAAAAATCTGAAACAGTCCTGCTTACACCGAGTTTGAGCAGTTGAGCTGCCAGCTGCAACACCAGCTGCTGAAGCCCTACTGCCTTCCAGTTCTCCCATCACCAATATCTGTGCAAGTCTACTGCTGTCAGCATGTTTACAGAACTGTAATAGACTGGAATCTGGAAAAAAAAAACCATAAAGTAAATATACAACAAAAGAAGCTTACTCTCCCAGAGCCCTGTAAATCCAACACAGCTAGCAAAAGTAAAAAGGAGAACACTTATTTTTGTCATGCATACTGGCATATAAGACTCAAAACATATGAAAGGAGTGAGTAAATTGACTAAATCATTTTCATATAGCCACTTTACAAGCAAAAATTCATATCTGAACAGTAGGCAACACCCAGCCAAGCTACAATTGTACTGGAATGAGATCTGGGGTCATCTGTTTGGGGAATGCATCACCCCTCTACCCCCCAACCCAAGTCATTGGTGAAACTGCTTCCAATGGGGCCAGGATTTCTCCAGAATGTTTTCCTGGACCTCACCCTATGCATGTTGGACCAGCTGCAGTTTAGCTGCAGTTTTAGTATCTACAATGGAGTTATTCCAGCAATTATTTAGAGGGGGATATCAGAAAGCAACACAGCTACATACTGAAACCAAACGTCAGAAGGAAAAAAAATGTTTTTAATCTAAGTCAAACTTCTATTACTAGATTAGTAGATTGTTGCAGAATATCAAACTGGCAGTTATTACAATCAACTTGGTTATCTTTAAATTACTTTTTAAAGTGTATTTCCATCTGTAAGCAAAAAAGAAAATAAGCCACCCATCTCCTGAGAGAGATGCCAAATTGCTTTTAGTGCATTTTTGCCTTACCTCCCTCTGGCAATTTTTAAAAAAGTGGGTTTTTTTGTTAAAAGTCACAAATATAAATGCTGGGCTCCATGCACAAACAACACTTCTTGAAATCAGAGGCAGTCTGTAGAGTATATCAATATTTACAGCATAACTGTGTTCATTATGTACACACCCCCGATTCAAAGCACGCTTAAGATTAAAGGAAAACTTCCTGAGCTTCAAATTTAAGTCAAGATACAAGATAGAAATAAACCTATAGATAGGAAGGAGGAAAACTGTACTGTTAAGAAAACAAATAAACAATCTTTGTAACTAAGTAGAGAACGTTTTCCTACTGGCTGTGCGACTAACTTCAGTATAAACATGGGACAAATCACAGCCTTTGGTACCTGAGCATTTCTACTTGTAAAGCAGCTAGCATCACTGTGTACTAGGCCTGTGCAAAGCACCAAGTATTCAATTCGGATTTGGATTCAGTCAATTCAGAGGGACAGCGATTCGATTTGGTGATTCGAGTCGCTGTCTTGATTCAATTCAGTTTCAGAGATTCGTCCATAGACTATAATGGGGAATCACTAAAATGCCTATAACTTTGTCATTTTCTTGAAGATTTAGATGAAAACAGCAGGTATGGGAGCCCCTTCTGAGGGCATGAAGCCTGCCAAGTTTCAAGGAGATAAGTGCAGGGGTTTCTGTGAAAATGTACCTCAAACTGTTGACAGCAAAACTCGTATCACGTGTGTCTTAAGGGGTGTAGGTTGTAATTGTGTTGGTGTAGGGACATGGCAGACAAGGTCCTTTGGGTCAATCTGATATCTTTTATTAGACCAACTGAATAGTTGGAGAAATATATCTTAGCAAGCTTTTGGGTTTAAAAACCCTTTGTCAGGCTGAGGAAGCACCTGCAGTTGGTGTGTGTGCTTTTCCTGGATGGAAGCAATAGTAAAGAAGTCAGAGGCTGGCATGCAGTGCAGGCAAGGAAGCCAGTCAGTGAAAATGGAAACTGAGGCATCAGGGGGTGAGAGGCAGGCTGGGAGGGCAGGGGGGGAGGGGGAATGTAGCAGGTAAAAGTGGAGAGGTACCTGGGGAGTTAGATGACAGGCACGTTATAGTGTGTCATAAATCCAATGCCTATATTGAGTCCATGAGTTTTTGTATCTAGGAGGTTGATGAAGTGCTACGAGGCCAGAACCTTTCAGATGCTGCTGCTGCAAGACAGACACAGCTCCCAAAAGGTACAGAAACAGATCACTTCACACACAGCCTTATATGTTGTTTCTACGTCCCTCCCCCAGAGCACTGTGATTGGAAGGGAACTCAGGAAAAGATCACAGTCACTGGCCAGCTACAGACGTCAATATCAGAGCAGTCCTTCCCCCCCCTCCCCCCTCCCTCTCAGTTTCTGTTTCCTGCAAGCCTGCCTTCCGAATCTTTTCCAAATTGATTTGGATGCTTCCAATTCAATTCGGACCTTTTAACAGGTCTCCCAATTTGATTTGGATTCGGCCACCAAATCGGGCCGAATCTCCTCCAAATTGAATCAGATACTGAAGCTTCATACAGCCCTACTATGTACTACACAGAAGTGCTGATGCGCGATTCATTATATGCAAAACTTTTTAAAAATCTTGGCTGTAAAAAGGCTACAGAGACCAGCCTAAGGACCTAATTCTTCAAGGTTCTGAGTGTCCTCGACTTCTAGTGAAGTTGCCCAGGATGGTGCCCTTCCCAGTATAATATTTCTGCAAACTGCACAAGTATCATCAGGTCTAGAACCTTGATTGTCCAGCTACCATTAAGAGTGAAGTCTCTTAACTGATCCTATTAACAAACCAAAAATGAGGAGAAAGAACCGACAAGTAGAGGACTTGTTCATCCCAATGCGCACAATCAATGTAGAACAGCATATTAGGCCCCAGATACACTCCCTTCTGAAAAAGGCTGTCTCACAGAAGTATCATGTCATTTCCCATGTGATTGTGATGTTTAATGCCACATCTCTGGGAGAGTTATTGGCCCGCATGTATAGCTCTAGAAGAAAAAAGGTCTACATCTTGAGCTAAAGCTGCTACTACTTCGACCCAAAGCTCTACTGGGCCACTCATCCCCAGAGAGGGAGAGAATCATATTGAGTCAGGGAAAGTATTAGCTAGAAAGAACTCCAGCTCAGAAATTTCATGTTGAACTATAAGTCCTGAAAATAAATGACTACCATTCAGTTTTGAAAAGACTTCTCAAAATGACCACATCAATTTCAAAGCCTCCAGGGCCAATGACTGAAAGCGTTGGGGAAAAGTCACTTGAGTATATGCAAACATATATGGTATAAGCCAACTTTTTGCATGAAAATCACATTTTGCACTTCTATAGAAAAGCAGGGAATAGAAATTCTGTCCTTATCCACAATTCTGCCAACTCCCAAGGGTTTGGTTTGGTTTGGTTTTTACTGGAAGATTCACAGCAGTTTGGGGTATTTTTCTTTTTCAAGTCACTTGAGGTTTTAGGCCAATCTCATGATGTCAGTTAAACCAGAGACATGATTTTTGATGCTTGGGGTTGCCAGTACAGTAGCGCTTCAGTCACTGCTGTGCGACACACAGGGGCCACTTGAATCAGAATCCTCCTGTAGACACTGATTCTCCATTTCTCCTATGTACCAGGCTTGTGGCATCACTTTTGCTTCTTTTTCCTTTTAAAACTAACAGGGAAGAACAATGCCTCCTGACAGACCTGACCTACTTCATGGAGCACCTGGATTCCTCCTTGAAGGGCTTCCATTTAAATGCCAAGATGATTTAAGCCTGGTTGGAAAGTTTGGCTAGCAAAGTACGCTGGCAAGAAAAGGCCACGAGTGCCTCAGTTTAAGCTTTTGAGTTTACAAAAATTAAATCCTTTCATTTCTTATTTAAGAATTGTCATAATGAGAGGACTAGGCTCCCTGAAGGAAAAATAACTAGGACTGCTCCCCCTGAAGGCAAACAGGAAGCGGCACAGCCCTAAAAACTATTTGTCTAGGAACTGCTATGAACTGTCATCACCCTGTGCTCTATGAGAAAATATCCAAGTGCTAAGGGGGAGACTCAACACTCCTCTTGTAATAATTCTCCTTCCCCAAAATGGTTTTGCAACTCGGCTACCAGCTAAATTAAGCATTAAAGAAAAATAATAGAACAATTTGGTTTCAGATTCTGCAGGTTTCCAGTAATAAAAATTACTAATGCTTCATTTTGGGGCACTGGGTAGCTCATTTAAACTTTTTTCTCATTATGAAGACAATTCATTTAATTTGAAGAGGCCAGGTTCCTTCTAATTTTATTAGAGTTTGGCCTTTTTCCAGATCATCTTAATCAAAATGCTCATTATTTGTGCCTGGCTATTGAGACTAATTCAGTTACTATATGGACAGTACATTGCAACCAGGAGGGGGAATTTTGTTTCTACCAAACATTTGCATTGCTCCACACACATAAAAGGGGGAGTACTACTTGCTTCAGTGGCGTCAAGTCATTCCTAGCTCAGTAGGGTAATTGCAGGGCAGCATGATTCTTTCTGCTAACAACACAGAATAAACTTTCATTTTTTATTTT
>NW_005841915.1:434250-453270 GCF_000455745.1 Alligator sinensis | reverse complement strand
TCTTTCCCTTCAGAGAAAAAATGACTTACATAGACAATAGGCTAAGAGACAAAACGACAAGTAGCAAAGGCGGCAGCCTTTCATTCTCTTTTAACATGGACTGTTCATTAGTTTTTTTGACTGCAAGTCATCTAATTATGACTGTAAATGTCACTTGCTTCACACACCTGTTGAAGGCAATAAGGTGCCCATTGCTTCTTTCCCTGGGCTACCTGAATTGCCGCTCCATATGTGCTGAATTTGTAGTCAGTGCAGGGTGGGCACTTCCTAGAATGCCAACCAGCAGTCTGACTGGGCATGGAGATGGAGATACCTCTATCACATACCAGCAGCAGATTAACTTAATTCTCCCTAGAAGCTAATGAGAAGGGGAGGAGGAGAGAGAGACATCTCTGGACTGCTCCTCAAATGACACAATAATGCTCCAAGTTGATGTTAAAAGTTTTTGTCTAACTGTGTAACAGGGGACCCAGACCCTGTTACTCAAGTATTATGGAGGGGGAGGAGAAGATGCAGCAGGCTAAGCCAGCTGTGTGGGGCCACATCTGCAAGAGTGTAGGCTGGCCCTTAATTAAGAAGGAAAAAACCCTGTGCAGAGCTGGGAAAGACAGGTGACAAAAGGTGTGTGACTTTGAAGCCCAGGGCCTAAGCCAGAGCAGACCGCCTGGCTCTGCATGCTGCAGGGGAAGGAGCTCCTGGGCAAGATGCCTGCAGCAGAAACTGGCAGGTACCTGCAGCTGTTCCCTGCAGCTGGCAGGAGAGAGCTAAGGGGAGCTTATGGCCTGTAGTGAGGAAACGACCTAGAGATGGGTGGGTTTTTAGTTGGGAAACAGTGGCTTATATTTACGTCGTGATTTAAGCTTGAGATTGGTGGACCGGGTGTGACTGTAAGAGGTGAAGAGGAGGCCACAGGGGTGCTGCAGGGACACCCAACCCAGAGTCTTGTACTTGGTCAAGCTGAGCTGAATGGGGAGCAGCCTTGCCTTAGGGTCAAGGACGCCAGGGGGCTGGGACAAGAGGGCCCAGAGACACAGAAAGGGCTGAGGCCGAGAGAGCTGGGTTTGAATCAGGGAGCCAGGGCCTGCGGCCAGAGAAAAGCAGGACTAAAGCAGGAAGGCTGAGGACTCTACACAAGGACTAAACTGTATATAGAGTAATATCTATGAAACATGCATGTGGCTGCAGGGGTGGAAGGAAACCACAGATTTAGCCCTTAAGTCAAGCAGGGCCTGAGGAAGTAAGTAGCTAGAGAGAGAGCACCCTAGGCAGCCTCCCATCATTACCTTCTAACATCAAGGTGTGGCAGGAGAGAAAGTAGGGTGAGACCCTGGGAGGCAGGAGTGGGAGGAGTCAGGCAAGAATGAGGTGGCCAGCAGGAGGCACCATCCTGTTACATTAGCTCTAATTTTTTCTGATGTAAAATAAATGGAAATAACATAACACTTCTATTTGACAACCCTGTGGATGCTACACAAAGGCAAAGGCATAGTGAACCTAGCATTGTAAAGCAGTGGTTCTTGACCTTGGTCCACAGACCTCTGGGGGTCCACAGGCTATGTCTAAGGGGTCTGCAAAAGATGACTATGATCAATCAAATATATGTGAATACCCATATTTACAATTCAAAGGGGTCTGCATCTCCATTTGAAATTGCCAGAGGGGTCTGCCCCTCCACTCGAAATTTTTTTGGGGTCCACAAAAAAAAAAAAAAAGGTTGAAAACCACTGGTCTAGAGAGATTTAGATGCCTATAAATAGGTCAGAGAGTAGTGAGATTGGCAATGGGCAGCAGGCTCCTAACTTGCTATGGGGTTTTGAAAACTAAATATACTAAAGGCTTTGTGAAGGCCAGATCCCTTTGAAAGTAAGTGTGGCCCAAAGGTGTGGTGTGAACTCATGAAAGAGTTTCAGTGGGCTCACAAGAATGTGTAGCTTTGCACAAGTCAGCACCTAGATGCAAACTGAACCCCGTGACACACTTGGTAGAATTATCCCCACACAGGGTCATGTGTTCAAATTAATTAGTGCATGGGAAAATGCAGTTACTTTCACAAGGAGATGTTAGTGAATAGAAGTGCACCTCTGCAGTCTGGCACACACATCTGAGGTCTGCATATTAGGCTGCATGCTTCCTACTGATCTTCCCGCATACTAACGTGTGCCACAATACACACAACATGCAGCGTAGTTACACAGAGATCGTGTACCTCATTTTGTTGTAAAAAGATTAATCTCACATTCATTCCACCATTGCCACTGAAATTTGAAGTGATTTTTTTTCCCTTTTATTTTTTGCTCAATAGAACAGCATTTCTCTCTCACTTCATTCCCAGACTAGTAACAACAATGAGGCACGGGATTGAATTGACACACTCCATTCTCCTAGTGCACCTATCATTCCCCTCCACACTTGAGTGTGACTATTCTGCCACACTTCAAAGAAGCTGATTTTTCACAGTGAAAACGGGGAAGAAATGAAGAATGCAACAGATGGGGACCCAGCCTGGGCATAACCGTGTCTGACTAGGGAGCCTGTAAGAGCTGTACAGCACATGCAGGCTTAAGTACATCCTGCCTGGCAAGTTGATAAAAACGAGGACACAGGCTTCTGTCATGCGTGAAGTTGGCCACTGACAGCTCTACTTGTCAACAGATCTACTCATGTCAACAAGGGTACATGTCCAGCAGCTGTGGACCTGACACCAGAAGGAGTAATACAGACTAAACAAGGAGACTGGGCCCAGCCAGCCCTAGTACTGGGTTCCTAGCAAAAGAATTAGAGTGAGTTGGGAGACGCCTTGAGCTTCACTCTCTGATGGCTTCTCACCAACTTCTCCTGACTGGGTTTAGATTTGCTGCATCAATCACACCTGGGCTTGTGCCCCAGTCCTACTTCTGTTATGTTTGGCTGGCTCAGCAAGCAGACACTTTATGTAGGCTGCAAGGACTATGGCCAACATTGCCATATAAATGTAGGTCATAAATTGTCCCACAAAGCAAATTGTCTGTACCTTTTTACTAGAAATCAGGTTAAAGAAGGGTGGCTCCCTACCCTGAAAGCCTTCTACAGCCATTTCAGTAATGAGTTGTCAAGTTTCCTTGTCATAACTTTCATTCCTCCATGATACTGCTCAAGCTATACTCTTCCCACTACAGTGGGCAGCAACTGTTAACAGAGGTCCTGTACAACTAGTATGCACTGCAGGTACATGGAGCCAGATTCTACTTATAAGTTTATGCCTTGTGACTATTTCCCCACATTCCCTTCAGGATTATGTCAAGTTATATAAACTTAATAGCAATAAATGGGAAAGTATGTCCGTCAGCCATCCACCCTCTAAAACTGATGGTGAAAGACAGGCCAGCCTGAATCTACTTTTTGTTGTAGAAGAGACAAAACTGCCTAAATCTTTGCCATTACTTCATGGGGGAACTATTCTTCCCAATTCCTAATCTGGTGCTCCTGTGCACAGGCCAAAGTAAATGATACTGACTGCAAGGAAATAGGCATCTTCAATGCATGTCATCATTAACAGGGACTTTCTGAGTACAGTCAGTTAAGATTAGTTCCTATATGGATAAAAATCATAGACATAGAAAAGTAGGGCTGGAAGGGATCTCTAGAGGTCATCTCACCCAACCCCCAAGGGACAGGATCATCCCTATCAAGCCAACCTATACAAATCCATTGTCTAACCTATTAGGAAAACAACAGCCAACCCTAACACAACCACAAAACATAACACCCTAACCCGATACAGGTAAAGCAGGGAAGCAACAATGGCCAGTGCCTTGCTGCTGTGAGGGTTGTTAGTATACAGTCAAGAGATGCAAGGAATAGTCCCACATCCACCACTACGAAGAAAGGCAAAAGCCCCTACAGTCTGTACCAATCAGATTATGGGATAAAATTCCCTTATGCCCTTAAGTATGGCAATCAGTCTGACCGTGAGCAGAGTCAAGACCCTCTAGTCAGGAACCTTCAGATTTAAGTCCCAGCAGGAACATTGGCACACCCCAGGCAAAAGCTCAGCCTGGGCTGTGGCCAACACACAATACTTGTAAGGAAGGTGGGAAAAAAAACCCAAACTCTGCAAAGCCCATTGTAGGATATACCCAGAGTAGAGCATAGGCATAGCTAGTCCTAGATCATCCCTGACCAATGCTTATCCAAACTCTTCTTGAACCTCTCCAATGATGGAGACTCCACAGCTTCCCTACGCTGTCTACGCCGCTGCCTGACTGCTGTAACATTAAAAGTTTTCCCCAATACCCAATTTAAACCTGTTACATCACAACATAACGCCATTGGTCTGCATCCTGCTTTCTGCAGCAAGGGAGAAAAAATGCTTTCCCTCTTCTTTATGACAGCCCTTCAAGTATCTGAAGGCTGCTACCATGTCCCTTCTTAGGCACCTTTTCCACAAGGTGAACATGCCTAGCTCCTTCAGCCATTTCTTGTATGACTTGCCTTCCAAACCCTTTGTCATCTATCTCTGGACCCTCTCTAACTTCTCCATGTCCTTTTTAAAATGTGGAGCTCAAAATTGCACACAGTAGCCTAGAGGAGACCTAACTCATGCCATGTAGAGGCACTATCACTCCCATGTCCTACACCTAATACTTCTACTGATCTCAAAACTGCATTCATCTTTTGTGCAGCTCCATTGCAATGCAGACTTGGATTCAGTCCGAGATTCACCAGGACTCCGAGATCCTTCCTGGTAGTGTTGCCATCCAGCCAGGTGTCATCCATTTTTGTGTTTGTGTTTTTAACAAATCTTCCTGAGGTGTAACACTTTGCATACATCTGCAATAAATTTCATCCTCTTAGCCTCAGCCCAGCATGGTCAGAAACCAGATCTTATTTATGCCTTGAATCACACCATTTCTGAAGGCCAATTTTTGTAATTACCTTGTGAGGCAGAACATCCCAAACAGCACTTACCCTTTGGAGAGAAAAATGACTCTAGGCCATGACTCTCTCTTGCCTGACTTGACATTGGCTTGGATGCAGCCTCTCAGATACATAGCAGGCTGCTAATGTGCAAAGAAAAGGAAATGAATGGACTCAAATTAGTCATAATTTACTGGGAAGTATTTTCTGAATAAAATACACAACAGGCCCAAGGGAATGATCATTTTGATTTTTATGAATAGGTTTCTAAGCCATTAGCTTGTTGTCATAAACTGCTGTTCTTGTACTTTCCTGCTACCATTTTTAAGTAGTCCTTTAAAGATAAATTAATTGCTAAAATAAAGGGAGCTATATTTATAATCACTCCTTTGAAAGGCTCACATCTAAGCCGGCTCTTCTAAGCCTCTGAGAAGTATGTACAAGCCTTCACTGGACAGTAAGTAGTCAGGCATGTAGCTGCTTTTCCCAGGACAACATTTGTTATAGGTGTCAGGCAAAGTCCACACAGCAGCAGGAACTGGAAGTGGGCAGACCACACTGTGGCAGCAGTACACGGGGATTTTGAGTTCCCAGGGCAGGTAAGATTTATGTATGCATATACATCTCTCCTGTACTCAAAACCCACCTCCTCCCCTCTCCAGTAGGTTTTTGCCCATGGGCCAAAAACTTGCTATTTAGGTCTATGTTGAAGTTTTGGATACAGTTATTATTTCAGCTGCCTGCTTTTTCCAAAAAAAAGGAATACAGAACTCTCTCTTCCATCTTAAATGAAAAGCAGTGGTTACACTCACCAGTCTCAGTGAGGCCTAACCCAGTCTACAAACCTCCGTAACAGAAAGACCCCATTCAGAATGGAGTATAATTGCATTCTCACTAGGCATTTCATCCCCCACATCCTTTGTGATACAGCCCTGTCATACATCTAGCCCAGTGTCAGACTTTAATCTGAAGAACAAAGCATTGCTTTTTTGCTGCAGTTAGTGTTGAGCAAATACTTCTACCCCAATTCGGAGGACAGGCCTTATTAAAGGTCTAGATGAATGATTCTCGACTAGGTTGCAGTGGCACCCTGAGGTGCTACAAGCTTTTTTATGGGAACCTCAAGATGCCACACAATATTAAATGTGCAAATACGGTTACAGTTTCTTGAGAGCGGATGAGGATTAAGAAGTGGGAGCCAGCGGAGGGATGTAAAGAGAAGAGTGACAAGGTCCAAGTGACAAGCTAGGAAAATATCCCTGCAACTGCATTCGGGAGAGAGCTGCTGAATCTGACCACCTACAAGACCAAAATGTTGCTTGTTATGCACTGAGCTTTCACAGTAGGCTGGATCCATACAATTGAAGTAAACAGGCAAAGCTCCATTGCTTTCACTGACACTGTGGCTGTTCACAGCAGTTTAGGATCCAGTTTGGTGTGTCTGATATTGCAGGACACAAAAAGAAGATGCTGCCTAGCTCTAATCAGAGCTATGTGATCTGTGACATTGGCAGAGTGGCTGTCAGCACAGCTTGCAAGATGTGGTTGTAAAACAAAAACTGTGACTAATGTGACCAAAGAGGGTATTAAAGTCGGGGAGGAAGGGAATCGAGCAAAAGCAAACTGCGGAAACTACCAACGTGCAAAAGCAATATGTTAGCTTCATATACAGTGTCGATCCATCGCAAACTAAATTAGAGACAAGCTATTGTGCAGCCACGCATGAGACCAAAAGGAAGCAACTCAGTGCTACTGCTTCCCTGGGTGAGGGAATCTGAGCCTGCCTGGTTTCTGGATTAGACAGAGCAGAAGCAGCCACACATTGGAGAAATCTAGTTTGATTTTTATGAATAACATTGTCCACACCAGTGATTCTCAACCTCATCAGACTCAGGGCACCCTTTGGTAGCTATTAGCTCTTAGCTTTCACTTGTTTTATTTTTTTGCCATGGAAAAATGATAAAGCAGTTCTTCTGTTGCAAATAAGTCAAAGACCACAGTAAGTCAAAATGTTTCTGACACTACGGATTCCTCCTCAAAATCTCTGTTTATCTTGTGAATCGCATCTCAAAGCTTTGAGAGCTCATGGAAACTCCTGCACAGAGAAGAGCCAGCAGGGGAAGACAGTGCCAAGATGCTTGTTTGAAAACATAAGGGTATAGCCAGACATAGTTGTAAATCTTCTTCTCTGAGATGCATGCAAGAAACGTAAGTGTGCTTCCGGCACTGGGGTGTTACTGTCCCTGACTACTACAGGGTCCAATAGCATCTTGCTGCTTTCTTGTACTACCCCTGCCTGGCCGACTTATCCACCTGTCCTTCTCTCTACCCTTGCAAGCCCTCTTGGGCACAGCCTCCCTTTTTTTGTTTGTTCATACAGCAACAAAGCAGGGTCCTGGGTCTGTGACAAGCGCACCTAGAGCACGGATTGGCAACATTTTGTCACCCCAGGCCAAAGCTTGCAACATTTTTTCCTGCTGTGAACCACAAATCTTCACTCCCTGAGAGGTCAAGCTGCCTGCACTTCCCTTGCTACAGATACCCAGCCCATCTGCAGCGAGGTAAGCAGGTAAGAGAGTAGCAGGAGGGCTGAAGATGGCACTTCAAGGGGAAGAGTCAGCCCAACACAGCTTAGTGCAGTGAAATCTTCCACACCTCTGGGCTGGATCATGCTTTCCAATGCTGGATCCAAGCTTTTTTCAGGCCATATCCAGCCCAGCGGCCACAGGATGCTGACCCCTGACCAAGAAGTTATAGCAACACTATCATATTATTTGTCATAGATTTTCCCTACTTCCAAATCTAAAAGACCCATTCCATTTATTACAGTGGTTCTCAACTTGGGTACCACATGACCCTTTCAAGGGTGCCAGGGCTGAGAATCACATTACCAAGAAGTCCTGACTGCTGGTTATAGCAGCACATTCATTACTGATTTTTTATTTATTCCAATAGCACCCAAATAACACAAGGTTATGCGTAGACGCTTGTGCAGATAGCACCTGGCCCAGTACATGCAGTGGCAGGCATTGACTCTGCAAGCACTTGTACCTGGATAACTTTCCACATAGAGCTAGACACTTAGTCTCTAGGGAACAGCTCACATATGAAAGGGACTCAGGCCTAAATTCAGTTTGCACTCCATTGCTGCATCCACACCTGGTGTGGATGTTTGGTTCCCTGAGGACAAGTAGCAGCAGTGTACCTTGAGCTGCCACTACTCATCCCTGGGGAGCGCCCATGCCACACAAGCTTTGGCACACAGCAAGTTACCCGGGGGGGCTAGGGGAGGTTGGGGACAGCACTGCACTGGCCCCAGCAGCCTTACCTGGGGTCCTGGGCAATTCTGCCGCGTGGAGCCTGGCTGGCAGCTGCAACACAGCTCTGGGTAGCCCAGCCCCGCTTTTGAGCAGCACACGCTGCCCGTGCTCCACTTTTTTTTTTTGTCCATGGGATTTTTGATCCCTGGATATGGCAGTGCTCATTTGCAGCATGGAAAATATCCAAATGTGCGGTATGTGGCGCCGCAGATGTGTTTGCGGCACAACATACTTGCATGGCCACACTTCCTAAAGCAGCTAAGGAAAAGCACAGTTACTAGGATGTCTAAAGTATTCACTTCCCAGGAAATTAAGGGAATGTAGGATGCCCTTAAACCTTATTTGAAATGGCTGTTGTCTGTTCAGGATATTTGTAACTTAGCTTTGGATCAAAGGTTGTAGGTTTTGTCTTCCAAAGCCTCCATCCTAATCCCTTTCCCTCATCTTCCTCTCTGCCATTTCAACCCCTGTAGTTCACCTACTATTATTCTTCTGGCTTCTTCTCCTATTGACCACTGATTCCCCCCAACCAAGATGCTGGCACTGCTCTAGCATCTATGCTGACAAATTAATTACTGCCATGAATTGCATACTATTTGCTCGGTAGCCCACAATGTTGGGATGTATCTTATCACCTTAATCTTCCTTGTTGTCTGTTATCAGAAATGACCGCAGGGGGCTGCACGGCCCGGGACAAATCAGACTGTGTGAGGCCCCTTTAACACTGCAAGGGGTGGGGCCGCGGCCGCTCCACCCAGCTCCACAGGCCCCACCAAAGCGTGGGGCCTGGGGCAGTTGCCCCGATTTGCACCCCCCCAAAGGACAGCCCTGTCTGTTATACTACTACATTTTTAGATTGCAAATCTTAAGACTTTCGGCAAGGCATCTTGTATTAAATGTATGTATAATAACGTTATATTGAGAAATGCAATATGTCCTGTGTCCCAAACATTAAAACTAGTGTAAGGTTCAAATGCTGTCTCAACAGCAAAAAGAAAGAGCAATCAAGACCAATTAGGGAGTAAAAATAGCTGCAGACAAGAGGATGGGGTGAGCAATCATCCCAGGTAACAAGCCATAGGACATGTTAGAGTTAAATGAGGCATTTAATAAGTGGTTTCCATGACTGCAAATACAGCAATGAGGGTATTACCTGTAGTCTGGAACGAACTGAAAAAGTCTTATTTAGAGAGATAAAGGCACCGAGTCCATTGAACTGATGAGCACGGGGACTTTTCAGCTAGGAAACTGCCCACTGTTTCTGCCACATGCAGGACTTTATTTCCATAAAAAGAGACTTATAATCCTGCTGATACCCAATTTATAACATAGATTTCTCATCCTAATGGCAACAACTTTGCAAGTCCCCAGAATCAGTTAACAACAAATTAAAGTTGATCTCCCACCTCTCCTTCAAAGACATTCATCACTGAAATGAGAAGATGAAGGAGGGATGATTCTTCTGCAACAAGGATGATTGATTCCTATTGACATTAGTGAAAAGAAATGTTCAGCAAAGTTCTCAGAGTTGGAGATGGAAAAAGACTTGTTAGATTCTCTAGCCTAGTGCATAACTTTCACAGAATAACTCCCTAACAGGACCATTGCCTAGGCAGCTCCAAGCCATGGGCTATTAAGTTACTTCTACTTGAAGGTAGATCAACAGTTAAAGGGCTTGTTTACAGGGGGAATTCATACTTTTCATACACACTACGAGGAGTGCTAGAATTCTGCTAGCTTTCCTTTCAAAAGTGGAGTTAGCCATGAAAGCAAAGCTGCCCTTAGTGCATACTAAGAAGATCCACATGAGAAGTTATGCAGCAGCTCCCATGGGGTAAATTCTGACTCCAGCTTACTGGACACCATCTTCCCAGTGCAGGCAAGCCAAAAGGTCTTCAATTTTAGTATATTTTGGTTCTTTTAAAACACCTACCCCTGGAATATCCAGGGAGCTTCCAGTATTGTACTTAGCAATGATGCATTCCTACGCCCCCTCTTATACTATAGCAGTGGTGCTAAACCTTTAGGCCTCATGGGTGTGGGGCTAGTCCATGAGTCAGACCCCTTGGGGATTGGGACCCACATGCCTGGATCAGGCCCTGAACTGCCTTAGCCCAGCCCTGCATGCCCAAATTAAACCCCGTGCTGCCTTGGCCCAGCCCCACATATTGGGATCTGGCCCTGTGCTGCCCCAGCCCTAACACCCAACCTAATGCACATAGCCACACTATCCAGCCCACTGAACTCTTCATGGGCCTGGAAATTTGGCAGCAGGGAAACAGCAATTAATGCTGCCACCACTCCCCTCCCACCAAATTGCCGAACCTACGAGGATACAAGGAGTCCAGTGGGCAGGATGACATGCCCCCCGCCCTTTTTTTTTTTAAAAATATAAAGCCACTCAGCTCCACCAATGGAGACCTGCACACTCGAACCACCTTAAAACCTGAGCATGGCAGAATGTTTAGAAAGTTTTAACAATATCCAGCCAAATTTCCCTTCTTTCCACCTATCGCAGTTATGCTTCCTTGCGCAGCCCTAAGCAGTACCTCATGCTGTTTGGGTTGACGCACTGTATTTATTCACACATTAGTAGGCTCTCAAGTCAGAGTTTAGCCCAACTATATGTACTTAATTTAATCTTTCTTCATAAGCCACCAATATTTCCAGCCCCCTGAACCATGTCTGAGTCTCTGAACTCCTTACAAATCTTTTAAATCCTAATATGCTGAGGATTTATCCCCCAGAAGACTTTTCAAGCCATTTCATTTCCCAAAATGCAAGGTGCAAGGGGAATCTACTTTAATTTTAGCAACAAAGAATAAGTATCAAGGGGCCTGGCTCTCCTGATGCATTACACCAGTTTTTTCCCCCAAAGTAAATCCATTTTTCCTTGGAATTAAATTCAATTTATTCATGTACAACTGAGACTAGAATCTGACCCAATATTTTGATAGAGTGTATGCACGGCATGAAAAGAAAGCCGCCTGGTTCAAACACAACAGGGATAAGCACAGCAGAATAGAATAGAATAAGCAATTTGACCTGGTGATTACACCATTTATGTTGCTGCTCTTGTTCCTATTTTTTTCCTTTTTGCCCCCTCTTCCTCTAGCATAGAAAACAAATGCTGCAAATGTTAATTAAAGATTTCTTTAATAACAAACACGCCAAATAAGCCACTTCGTGAATACTAGGGCATGAACTCTGTTCTTCACATGCAGCAAATAATGCCATCCAATAAGCAGCATTAAAATGGTAATGTTAGCTAGCAGAGCCCTTAATTGGCTGAATATATCTGTGAACCAATGAATGTGCTTGTGTAATCAAGATGCTCCTGCCTAGCTTACATGCACTCCGTTTTAAACAGATGTCATTAATGGGGTGCATGATGGGGGAGTGAATACAAATAAACTAATCTTAGTCTCTGTATGCATACATGCAAAAAGCAAGATAATATTTTCCCCCAGTGGCACATTGAAGTATTTTGATCAGGACAGCATGAAACACAGGTGGTAACTTAGCCAGACATCTCTAAGCTGGGAAAAATGAATTTCTGACCAAATCTTTAGTATCAACATTTTGCTCCTACAAGATTGGTAACAGTTGTTTAGTCTTGTGCTAGGATTAGATCCTGGTCCCACAGAAGTCAATAGGAATCTTGACTTCAGTGCACAAATTAATTTGAGTTCAGCATATAGAGCGGATTAACAGGTGTTGAACATCCATGCTGTGATCAGTTTTGTTTTGCTCCCCCAGGCAACACACACACACTTTTACTTTAGACATTTCTGGTTGTTCTAGCAGAGGAAATGGTTTGCAACGTGGCAGGTTTTTGATCATCTTTATAACATTTATTTATTGTCTATTTTGGTTAGCATAACAAAATGTTCAATTAATGTGATCTTCAAAGGGAATAACCAGGTTTGATTTATATTGTTCATATGCATACAGCAAGTTTCATTCCCCTTGTCTCTTCTTTATCCCTCAAACTCATATGCTTCGTGATTCATTAAAAAAAAAAATCCCCAATATTTTGTTTTCCCTTCACTGAGAGGTGGAAGGGAATCCAGCCATTTTCATTCTAGGAAAGTGGGTCTCAAACTTTTTAGATTCAAGACAACCCTTGATAATCTCAAGGCACTCCCTCAATAGACACAAGGCACACCTCAGAAAATTCTAGCTCTTCCTTTTCACTAATTTTTTGACTACAGAAAAAGCTAGAGCAATTCTCCTGTAGCAAATAACTTAGAAAGACCACAACAGGGCATAATATTTTTAACACAATAGATTACTATCTGCAATATTGGGTTTATCCCGTGAATCATATTTGCAAACCTAAGAGTGCTAACATTGTGTAGCACCCTGCAGCACCCTTGAAAGGATTTCAAGGCACTCCAGGGTTCTAGATGCACAATCAAATCTTGTAGGTCTATAAGTTTAGCGCCCCTTTTATTTTTCTAGATTTGAATACCATATATGCAAATGGATTTGGCAGGGAGGAAGTGGGGAGTTTCTACTATTTGCCAATTCATGATTTAAATATAAAGAGGGCTTAAATTTTTTGGGTGATCAACTGCTTCCTAAGCATGCACTTCATGATCATCCTACCTCTGCTAAGCATATAGCTTTTCAGGTTTGTGTAATCCATGAATAGCTGCATAAGTCTCAGTAAAAAGATGGTACATGCAGGATCACAAGAATCACAGTGAGAATACAGATGTCATTAGTGAAATGGTTATTGGGTGGGAATCAAGCTTGGTGGCCATGCTCGCATGAACAGCTGGTGCCTCCCAAAACTGGGGGGGGGCGGCACCATTTGTAAGTGGCAGCACTGGTGGTGAGTGGCAAGCAGAGACCACCCTCAGATTCATAGTTTGCTGGAAGAGACCTCGCAGATCATCGGGTCCAGCCTCCCCACTCTAGGCAGGAAGACAACTGGGGTCAAGTGACCCCAGGGAGGTGACTGTCCAGTCTCCTCCTGAAAACCTCCAGGGTAGGTGACTGCACCACCTCTGGAGGGAGTTTATTCCACAGTCTGGACACCCTAACTATGAAGGAGTTTTTCCTGGTATTAAGCCTGAAGCGGCCTTCCAGGAGTTTGTATCCATTGGTCCTGGTCTTCCCTGGGGGTGCCCTAGTGAGCAGTTGTTCATCGAGCTCCTGATGCACTTCTCTGATATAGCAGCAAGCCACTATTAAGTCTCCTCTCAACCTTCTCTTCTTTAGGCTGAAGAGGCCCATGTCCCTCAGCCTTTCCTCATATGGCTTGTCTTGCAAGTCCCTGATCATATGGGTGGCTCTTCTCTGGACCCTCTCAAGTTTTACCAAGTCTTTGTTGAAGTGCAGCACCCAGAACTGGATGCCATACTCCAACTGCGGTCTCACCAGTGCTGAGTACAGCGGGAGTATCACTTCCTTAGTTTTATATGAGATGCATCAGTTGATGCATGCCAGCATGTTGTTTGCCCTGCTGGCCACTGCATAGCACTGATGGCTCATGTTCATCCAATGCTCAATCATTACCTCTAGGTCCCTTTCAGCTGTGGTGCAAGTCAGGCTGTCACCTCCAAGCCTGTAGGTATGTTGAGGGTTATTTGCCCCCAGATGGAGCACCTTACACTTGGAAGTGTTACACTTCACCTGGTTCCAGTCTGCCCAACTCTTGAGCCTGTCGAGGTCCTCCTGTATCAGCAACCTATCTTTTGGAAGTCTAGGTATATAAGGTCTATCCTTGTTTCCCATGTCGAGGTGGCGAGAGACCTGGTTGTAGAAGATGAGATTAGTAAGATAAGACCTACCCACAACAAATCCATGCTGGCTGTCATTCCGAATCTTACCTTCCATGAGCGGACCACACATAGATTCTTTAATGAGTTTGTCCAGGATTTTTCAGATGCCAGTGGCAGTGTCAGCAGCAAGGGGGGGATGGGAGGGGGAAAGAGGGTGGTAAGCAGTGAGCAGTGAGGGATGGGGGGCAGCGATCACCTATAGAAGCCAGCGGCAGCCAATCTCAGGGGGGGGGGGGGCATGCACCTCACCTAGGCATTGCCTATGCATGCTTGAGATATGCAGAATTGTTGAAAATTCTGGATTTATGCACTTTGCCTGATCACCTTCTGGCAGAATGTGCACAGAATGGTCTGCTAATGAATCACTACCATAACAACAGGGCCCAATCCAGCATGCATGGAGTTATGGGCAGTGGGGCCCAATCCAACACACGTGAAGATGGGGTGATGGGTCTGATCCAAGCCAGACCAGACCCATGGATTGGATCTGGCTTGTGGACCCATCTTGTACTATTCATCTAGCCCATGGGGCTAAAAGGCTGAGCACCATTGATATAAATCCGAGAAAAGCGGGGCTGTAAAGGACCTCCAGAGATCATCTAGGCCAACCCTCTGCCTGAGGCAGGACCATCCTAAGCCAAACCATCCCATACAAATCCTCGTTCAACCCATTACTAGAACTACACAATCAACCCTGCCACACAGCTCTAAGGCATAGCTGACATACCCCATAGCAACAGGAGGGAGAAAAAATTCCTTCCTGGCCTCATGTGACAGACACCAATGCCCAGAAGCATGAAAAATACTAAACACCCTCCATTCTGCTCTGCAACGTGGGAACAGCAAACCTAACTCCATACATCACACCCTCTTACTGGACAGCCAGACATCCCTTTCTTGTACTCCCTCTATAAGTCTTACTCCAGCTCCTTCGTTCTCCTTTCAGAACTAAGCCAGATTTTGGAGCTCTGCTTCATTCCCCTGCTGCTGATTATAGTTTTTTCCAATATTCAACTGCTTCATAGTTCCTCTCATTATCTCCCAGCAATCCTTATGGAGGAGGTGGGAGCCCTCTTGGTCTTTTAACTCTTGCTCTTTATAGAGCACCCGAGCCACAGCTACTCCTAGATCATCCCTGACAAATGCTTATCCATCCTCTTCTTGAACACTTCCAAAGATGGAGCAGACAGATGATGTACAGCCCTATAGAGGTGCCAAGTACATGGGGGTCCAAGGACCCTGACCCCCACCTCCCCCCTCAGGAAAAAGAGTTGTTGTCTGAAAGGCATAACATTTTCAACATGCCCATCATCTTAGCCCCCCCACCCACCCCCACAAAAATAGAAGTCAGTGCCTGTGCAGCCCTATACTAGTGTAAGTCACTTCACTCAAGTGACTCAGAAGTTACCTCTTGAGAAGTCAGAAGTATTTCTGTGCCACTAGTTACTCCATGGGTCTGCAACTGTACTCAAGATCATCCTGAGAAGACCACAAAAGTAGACCACTATTGGTTCACCCATTACCTAGTGATGAAGAGCCAGGATTGCCAACCCAAGGACACAGTTTAACACAGGGGTGGGCAAAATACAGCTCAAAGGTATTTTTTCTGGCCTGTCATGGGTCACTTGATCCCACCTGGCCAGTGGTGCATCCTACCGCCCCTGGACACACAGAGGAGCTAGGGTGGCTCTGCAGCTGTACTGCCTTTCTAGGCAGCCCAGGAAACAGCAGCTCCTCTGGCTGCCACTGCCACTGGCCCCAGCCTGTGGTACTGGTGGGGACCCACGCACATAGCCCTGACCCCAGTTTGCCCAGCACAGCAGACCAGCTCCAAACCAGCCAGAACCTGCGCAAACAGCCCCGACCTGGCCCACCTTGTGCCTGCTCTGGACCGCGCGCCCAAGCTGAGCAGTGGCAGCAGTGGCTGGGCAGAAGCTGCTGCTTGCGTGGGGGGAAAAAGCACCCCCTTGCCCCCATTCGCCACTGCCAGACCCTTCTTGCTGTAGCTGCCCAGAACCCACACCTGGGCTGCCCTACCACTCTCTGCACTGCCACTGCTACCCCAATGGGCAGCCCAGAGCCAGCGGTGACAGTGGCAGAAAACAGCAGCAGGGCAGCCCAGCTGCAGGCTCCAGGCGGCTGCAGCGGTGAAGTGGAGCACTTGGGTGGGCAGTCCAGAGCAGTCACAGGGCGGGCCAGGTCAGGGCTATGTGCATGGGTTCCTAGCTTATCCACTCTGCTAGCTGAGCCCAGAGCAGGCATGGGGCAGGCCAGGGGCAGGGCTGTGTGCATGGGTCCATGCAAGTACCACAGGGCTGGAGAAGTGGCAGTGGTAGCCAGGAGGAGCTGCTGCTGCCTGGGCTGCCTAGAAAGGCAGGGTGGGATGGGATTGGGCCTGGGGCTAGGACTGTACAATGTTGGGGGTGGCATGGGAGCTCCAGGATGTTGTGAGAGGAGGGTGTTGACCAGCCCATGGCAGCTCCCCAGAACTGCCTACGTGGCCCATGGGCCCAAGTAATCGCTCGCTCCTGGTTTAACATCATGCTGCCCCCACTCCAAGGGTCCCCTACTCACCCCCACACTGACACCCCAACTGCTCCTTGTATGGTGCTGTCCCCACCAAAGGTTTACCTCACTTTCCTGTCCTAACACAGATCACTCCACCCATTGCCTTTTCCTCTTCCAGCCTGTAACTCCATCCTGGTTACACCAGCCCCCTCCCTATACCCCAAGGCAAGCAGCTGTTAGAGGCAGGGGATGGCCAAAGGGACACAGCAGCAGCACATGGCTAAGCAAGGAGGTGAAGTTGGGAGGGAGGGCGGGAGGGCTATACAGGCTCCCACGACAAGAGCTCCCTGCAGGCTTCTGTGCGCCTGCTCAGACACCAGGTGGTGCCACTGGGCTCTGCCTGTCCATCAGGCTCATTGCTGCTTAGTTTTCTTAAGGACGTCACAAACAAGTGTTTTTTGCTCTCATTCTCTCTCGCCTCTCCCCCACTTTTTATTTTATTTTATGTAACCCAGGTGGTGGCTCAATAGTCGCCACCCCCGCCCAATACCAGGGATGGGGTGGTGAGAGTGGGGCAGGGCTTCTGGCCAGCACCAATTTACTTTCTAGACGGCCCCTGCTCCCCGCAGAGCAGCCCGTGGTCCCAAGAAGGTCTAACACTTAACTGATTTAACTATTTGCACCTTATTCACAAAACAAACATAATAGGAAAGGTTACTTACAGGTGAACTTAAACAGCATAACCAGAATCACAAAACAGACCGGAATGCATTAGTCAACCCTTGACTCAAGAACCACAGACAGGGTAACCATCAGCTTTCAGCCACTGCTGAGGTGCTACCACAAGGAAGCAAGGCGGTCACTCCCTGCAGCTCCCACAGGCTTCCCAATAAGCGACAGACTGCAACAGGTTAAGCTCTTCTGCTCTGCAGCAATCACGTTGTATCAAACCCCAACCCCCAAAAGAGGCTCAAGGGTGACCCTCTGTGGCAACCAAACAGGCAAGCAACAAGCAACAGAGTAGGCTCCTGCAGCAATCAGCATGACCCAAGCACAAAGCTCAGGGACTCCAACCGATGACAATCAGCCGCAGAATAAGGGACAGGACTGAGTCCCTCTGGGGCAGTCAGTGCCAGAGGGTCAGCAGCACAGGCAGCTCCCAAGGGTCGCTGCTCTAAACCCCTGCTCCAGATGACTGCCCGGGCACCCCACACACCTCATGGCTCGCCAATCCTGCTCCAAGCGCCGGCCTGCACCCCAAGCTCCCAGGGACCCTCGTCCTGGTGCTCTGCTGCTCCTCAGGATCCCAGTGCCCTCCCGGGAAAGGGTGCCCACCTCCCCTCCTGGCCGCTGCCTCTTCTCCGCAGTGGAGTGGGGGGCCGACTGCCACCCCTAGCCTCCGGGACGCCCAGCACGTCCAGCATACTGCGATGGGGCCTTGGGGCACCAGCGGTCTCCCCCAGGCCCTGGTCGTGGCTCCCTCTCTGCTGCAGGTCTGGAGGCACGGCCGACTGCTGCTGCCTTCTTCTCCCTGGGCCTTCGTGGCTCTTCAGAGGGGTCTCTCTGCTCCCTCCACTCGCCCCAGCTCTTCTTAGACCTCGTGCATCATTCCCTGGAGTCACTGTCAGCAGCTAGCTCCCACACTGGTTCAGCTGCTGCTTGTATCCCCTCCGGCAGTTCCTCCCTGGCTTGCAAACCACCCCACCAGGCCTCCGGGCGCCCAACCCCGGCCATCCCCCTTCCATACGAATGAGGGGACTGAAAACCCCTTCTTTCGACTGGCTTCTCCTTCTCCACAGGGCAGGGCTCCCCTGCTCCACCCTTGGGCTCGCTCAGAGTTCACCTGCACTGTTTCTAGCCCAGGGCAAGTATCTCAGACCAATCTGGTGAGCCCACATTGGCAGTCTGTTACATTTATTTTTACAGGGTACCCATCAATTTAGGCACAGTTAGCAAAATTGTGAAGCACTGTAAGAGAATCTATTACATACTTTCTGTGCTCTGGATAGTGGTATATCTTACACTGGTGTTAAAACTGATACAAGTTATGTTGGTGTACACACGCTAAGGCTATGAAAACAGCTGAAGGTGGCAGCCAAGAATACAGTGGTGATTCTGTATATTGGTACTAATGACACTGCTTTGCAGAATCACTGTCACATTATTGATGACTTAAGGAAACCCAGCATGTTGCTCAAGAGAAGAAAGGCCCAAGATATTTTTGAAGATCCTTCCTGCCCCAGGAGCAAAGGTAGATAGACAGCAGGCAAATCTGGAAGTGAAAGACTGGCTAGAGAAGTGTTTAAGGCTTTGGTTTTGCAAAACATTGGTTCACCTTCTGTGAGGAGAGAGAATTGTAAGGTGCGGATGACCTCCATCTCAGTAGAAGAGGGACTGATCACTGTCTAGACTACTTGTAAGCATCTTTAAGAACAGAAGGGATGAAAAGAAATTAACAAATTAATGAAGGAACCAGGGAAATGAAAAGACATCCTTGAGTTTTC
>NW_005841915.1:432127-434219 GCF_000455745.1 Alligator sinensis | reverse complement strand
CCCTACATCCATGGTAGGAGTTTGGGTAATGGCAACACATGCCGATTGCTCACTGAGTTGTATAAATTCAACCTACCTCGCATGATTGAAACCAAGGCAAGATTTGCATTAGAATTGATGGTTCTATCTTGTTTAGGAAGATCTGAATTGGCAAAAGAGAAGGTAAAGTGGCACTTTGCAGCAGAAATGGTATGACCTTTTCCTGAGCTACTGACAACTCAATAGAGACGAGCAATCTTGGATTCTGGTGGATCAATGTTCTAATAGACAAAACACAAGAAAAGAGACAAACCACCAAATTGCAAACTAGAAAACAGTATGACTTCTTAAGCACCTATACACTGTAGATGAGAGAACAAAGGGAAAAGGGGGAATATGTTCTCACTGAAGGCTTCAAACAGTAACACTGTTCACAGACATATGCTCCTGGTACTAGAAGATCCCTGGAGTATCTAAGAGATTATAAAGTCCTTACTTAAATGTTGCTGCCAGAAAGGGGTGGTTCATTACTAGACCTCTTCTTGATATAAAGAAGAGGTGCTCAATCCTTTTGGCCAGCAAGCCACAGGGAAGAGAGGGGGTATGACTTGGCCTCTCCCCAATCCAGTCAAATTCAGGATACAGGGGATGGCCCAGCCCCACAGGGAGAAGGGGGCATGGCCTGGCCCATATGCAGCTGCACAGAGGGAGAGGGGTGTAGCCCAGCCCCAATCTAGCCATGCAAATTGGGGGGGGAGGGGGAGAAGGGGGCCGCAGCCCCAATCTGGCCCATGTACTGAGTGGCCAGATATAAGGGAACTGACCACAGAACTAAAACATAATGGCCGGTCAGGTGCAAGTGACCATGACCATTACATGCATCACCTGCAAGCAGCATACATTGCATACATGCACATCCACAAATACACACACACACCATATACTTTTCATTGGAGTAGTTTCACAAAGTAAAAAACAATTATGAGCCATATCAATTGAGAGAAAAATGTAAAAACAGGGGGAAAAAAAAGGTGTACAATAATTACGAACAGTTTAAGAACATTTCACTAAATGCTCAAAAAGCTACAATCCCGCTGTAGGGAAAAGGCATTAATAATTTCTTCAAAACAGTTTGGTTTAGAAAAGAAGTGAAAGCAGCTATAAAAATAAATTTAATAAGATGGAAAAGGGGATGGAGGCAATCTGATGGCAGAGGAGATAAAACTGAAGCTAGGAATTGTGAAAGAAATGATAATGGAAGCAAAAGAAAACAAAGGGACTCTGTGGCCAACACAGTTAAAAAGCACTCATCTTTAAGCATTAAGGATACCAAAAATTGATGAATCCCAGATTTGACATAGTACTGAATAGTACTAAAAAAACAGCACTGGTAGAACACAGTAATGGAAGACAGCAAGACTAGTTCGATAAATATTGCTGTTCTGCATTTGAAGAAAAAAGGCCAGATAATGCATTCTTACAGACTGATATTTCTTATGATGATAAAATATTGCAGTCCAACGGTAACACAGGAAGATGTTAAAAACCAGCTTCCAAATCAGCAGGTCCGATTGCCTGGTATCCATGAGTTATAAAAGAGCTGACATAGGAACTCTCTGGAATATCAATAACAATTTTCAGTAACTCTTAAACACTGCAAATTTCAGAGAATTATAAGAAAGTGAAAATAAAATGGGATGACCTTAATAATTTTAGAACTATCAGCTTAATAGCAATCCCATGCAAAATGATGAAATGGCTGATATAGAGCTTTACTTGTTCTACCCTGCTTTATTTATTTATGAACGCCAATCAACCTGGATTTATCGAAACTAAATATAGTTCAACTCCCTTGATATATTTTTTTTTTTATGTAAGAGTACTCGTTTGCCTTACAAGTTGGATGAAAATACTGTTGACACATACTTGGGCTTCTCCAAGGCATTTGACTTTGTACCACCTGATATTCAATTAAGAAGCCAGAACAATACATAAAATTAAGATGGTGATCTTTAAATGGATTCAAAACTTGCCAGTAGGTCTCAGAATGCAATGGTAAACTGCAGTGATTGATTCTTGGCACTACACTTGAAGACTTTTAATCAGTGGCTGG
>NW_005841915.1:423346-432108 GCF_000455745.1 Alligator sinensis | reverse complement strand
CCCCCCCCCCCCGCCCCCCCCCCAACATAAATTTTTTACTGATGAAGTTTTCAGGTGTCACCAAGATTGGGAGAGAGAGGTAAGTAGGTGAACAAGTCTCTGATGGAGCTTCATCTGAAACGCTTGCTGAATGCAAACAGGTAACAATACAGCTAACTTGTGTATCATGGAAGGGAATTTACAGAATCAGGATTCTAGCCATGAAAGCAGTGACTTTGAAAATAACTCTTGGGAGAACATAATGAATAATCAGCTGAAAGATCTCCCAGAGTAAGACAATGGACAAAAGAAGCTAATACAATCCTTGGATGGGAAAGTAGGGAATATCAAATCAGAATAGGCTATATTTCCTCTGAAGTTGTCATCAGTGTGACCACTACTTTAAATACAAGAGCCAGTTCTGGTATCCACAACTCCAAAAAGAACATGGAGAAATTGGAAAGAAGGTACAGGGAAGCGCTGAGAGGCTGATTACAAAATATGGAGGACATGCCCTAAAATTAAATGCTCCAGGAGCTCAACCTATTAAATTTATCAAAGAAAAGAACAGGGCAACTCGATTGTAGTCTGTAGAAGGAGCAGAAGTTGGATAATATCGTCAGTCTAGCAGATAAAGATACAACAAGATGCAGTGACCAGAAGTTAGAGATCAATATGGAAATAATGTGCCAGTTTTAATAGTGAGGGTACTTAACCACTGGAGGAATTTAATTAAAGTGGCAGAGATTCTATCAGTAGGCATTTTCTTTTTTAAATCAAGATTCAGTGTTTTTTCCAAGCAACACATTCTAGTTCAAACAGGAACTCATTTGGAAAGTACTGTGGCCTGCGTTACATAGGAGGTCAGACTAGATGATTACAATGGCTCCTTTTGCCCTTAAAAATCTATGAATTATTTAAATCAATTTTTGATCTTGGCACACTGGCCACCTTGATCCTATCACTGCAGCTCAATACATACTAAAGGTGGGTGAGAAAGGGTCTCTTTCATCCCGCAGAAATTTTGCATGTCAAAAGGTTTTCCCCTTCTGCATCAGGATGAAACCAGAGTTTCAAAGAGCAGAGAGAGAACCCACTCTCCTTGAAAAGCCCACGGCCTGGTAATGTCCTAACGCTGGAGATCCCAGTCCTTATTTGCCCAGTCCAAACCATGGGCTGGAACCTGGGTCTGGCATAGCAAAAGAGAGTTTCCTCACCACTGAACGTACACCTTGCCAAAAAGGCGGCGTACGCCCGGTGGAAGGGGGGTGTAATCTCCAAAGAGGAGTATACCTCCTCTGCTTGGGCCTGCAGGCGGGCTGTTAGGAAGGCCAAGGCAGATATAGAGCTCGGATTAGCGTCCAGGATTAAGGATAACAAAAAGTCCTTTTTCAAATATATTGGGAGGATGAAGAAGGCGCCGGGTAATGTGGGGCCCCTGCAGGATATGCTGGGCAATCTGGTGGTTGTGTCAGAGGATAAAGCGGATCTCTTTAACCAATTCTTCACCTCCATTTTCTTGTGCAGGGACCGGGACTTCCCTGCTGTGATAGAAGCCGGACGCGAGGGGATCGCCTTCAGACCTCAGGTTGGGGAGGACCGGGTTAGAGAGCTTCTGGAGGGGCTGGACGCGTTCAAGTCAGCGGGTCCGGATGCTCTCCACCCCAGGGTGCTGAGGGAGCTAGCTGGGGTTATTGCAGGGCCCCTGGCACGGCTCTACGAGCGATCGTGGTGCTTGGGCCAGGTGCCAGACGATTGGAAGGTAGCTAATGTGGTCCCCATCTTCAAGAAAGGGAAAAGGGAGGACCCGGGCAACTATAGGCCCGTCAGTCTTACCTCAATCCTGGGGAAGCTCTTTGAGAAGATCATCAAGGAGCACATTTGTGATGGGCCGGCATCAGAAATGATGCTCAGGGGCAATCAGCATGGATTTATTAGGGGGAGATCATGTCAGACCAACCTGATTGCCTTTTATGATCAGGTCACAAAGGCCATGGACGCAGGTGTCGCGGTGGATGTAGTCTTTCTGGACTTCAGCAAGGCCTTTGACACCGTCTCTCACCCCATCCTAATTAATAAACTAGGCGACTGTGGCATAGATGCCTACACAGTCAGATGGATTGCAGATTGGCTGAAGGGTCGCACTCAGAGGGTGGTGGTGGATGGATCATACTCGACTTGGGGGGAGGTGGGTAGTGGAGTCCCCCAGGGCTCGGTCCTGGGGCCTGCGCTGTTCAATTTCTTCATCAGCGATCTTGATGTTGGGGTGGAAAGCAACCTGTTTAAATTCGCTGATGACACCAAAATTTGGGGGGAGGTGAGCACGCTAGCAGGGAGAGAGAGATTGCAGAAGGATCTGGATAGGTTACAGGGGTGGGCAAACAGGAACAGGATGTGTTTCAATACGGACAAGTGCAGGGTGCTGCACTTGGGTAGTAGGAACCAGCAGCACACTTATACGATGGGGAACTCCCTACTTGAGAGCACGGAGGCGGAAAGGGATCTTGGTGTCATTATTGACTCCAAGATGAACATGGGCCGACAATGCGAGGTCATGGTTGGCAGGGCTAACCGGACCTTGTCGTGCATCCACAGGTGCATCTCGAGTAGAGCCAGGGAGGTGATCCTCCCCCTCTATGCGACGCTGGTCAGGCCGCAGCTGGAGTATTGTGTCCAGTTCTGTGCGCCCCATTTCAGGAGGGATGTGGACAACATGGAGAGGGTCCAGAGGAGGGCCACCCGCATGATCCGGGGACAACAGGGCAGACCCTACAGTGAGAGACTGCGGGACCTGAACCTATTCAGCCTCCACAAGAGAAGGCTGAGGGGGGACCTGGTGACCGTCTATAAACTCACTAGGGGGAACCAGAAGGGTTTGGGGGAGACGCTGTTTCCCCTAGCCCCCGCTGGCATAACAAGGAGTAATGGGCACAAGTTGATGGAGAGGAGGTACAGATTGGACATCCGAAAAAACTACTTCACAGTTAGGGCGGCTAGGAGCTGGAACCAACTTCCAAGGGAGGTGGTGCTGGCCCCTACCCTGGGGATCTTTAAGAAGAGGCTGGATACCTACCTGGCTGGACTCATTTGAGTCCCGTTTTTTGTTTAGGGTTCTTTTGTTGTTCTCCCGCCCTGGCGGGGGGTCGGGCTAGAAGATCTATTAGGTCCCTTCCGACCCTAAAACTATGAAACTATGAAACTATGAACAGGGGGGCCAGGGGCAAATTCAAGTGAAGCCACATTTTCACAAAATGAGTTTGTTTTGAGGGTAATTTCAGTGTCTGTTGAAAAATCCTTTTATAAAAAAAATGCCTAAGCAGCTCCACGACAGGCTAATGCAACAGCGCCCACCATAAATATGTCCAGCTCGCACTTGCATCCTGTTGACAAGTGTCTTGGCCAGACACAGGGGTGGCTCCTACTTCACAATCCTGCAGATTGTTTCTCTCTCATTCCAGTGAAATTATATTTGTTTTTGTTTTAATCTTAAACTGAATCATACAGCCCTACACCCCTAGCGTATTAGTAAAGCTTCGAGTTTATTTTTAACTGGAGAAAAATGTGTGTTGTATCATATGTGATGATCCACTTCACCATCTGCCCTCCTCTTTTCAAATGTCTAGATCCTCCGACGGCCAAAGAGTTTCTAAAGAGCGCTAGCCCTTCTCTTCCACCGTAAGCAGTTGCTATTTTTGTGAGCTTCCTCATTCAAGTGTGCAGCAACTGCTCTTTGTCCTGGGTCTCAAAAGCACTGTAATCAGTAGGTTATTCTGGACTGGTCCCGAAACCTGTGCCTCACTCTGTGACCAGCAGCACTGCACAGAAATAGCTGCACTCTGCATAGATCATGCTTAAATGGGAGAAGCAAAATTTCCAGCAGCTTTTAATTTTTGTTTTCCCACAAGTACCCTCCAACATTGCAGATCTCAGGACTTCTCCTCAAAGACTCCAGCAGACACTTTTTATTTTTATTTTTTTTGCCTAATGAAGCGCAGATGATCATGCGCGCTAGCCTCCATTTTGAGAAGCACAACAAAAGGAGGCAGACTTATGATGCAAGGACTTACAGGTAGCCCCTGATGCAATGGAAACTCAAATTGTAATGTCCAGGTACTTAGAAGACTTTTCAAGAAGAAGCCACTGCACCAAGGAGCTGTCCCAGAAATGATAGGAAAGACATTACAAAGAGCAAAACAGAGCATCCGTATGACCATGGGTCAAAACGGCATAGTTAATGTAAACCTGTATCTGCACTGGTAGAAGTCCACCTGCCCAATTACGAACGGTTCAGTTCTCTAATGTAGACACAGCTTCCGATACCACTTAAACTATTCAGTCATTATCAGCTGCATGCCTGAGTAAAGAAGAATGGAGTGCAGGGGATGGGAGACAAATGGTCTGTGACAGAATTACAGACATGAAACAGAATGTAAAGTGTGAAATCAGATTTCCCCAGACTGCTGCAGAGAGAGAGACATAGAGATTCTTTCTTTGGTGATTTATACCTTAATTTGGCCTGATAATGTCTGCATTTGTCTCTATACTGTTATTAGCTTCCTCAAGGAAAGCAAAAATAGGAAAGGTTCTGAAAGCTCTCAGGGAGACAGTGTTCTTTCCTTCCCACCTAGCAAGCATAATATTTATGACATAATCGTAAGGAATAATTACTCCAAATGATAGTGCATCTCTCAGCAGGACCAGAGTGGCTGTCTGATGTTGCAGTCGATGCTGAAAATATATTTCACAGTGCATTTATTAAAAGGACAGTGCTCCTAATTTCTCGAAGCCAGACTGCTCCCCTTTCTCAGCCCAGGCATTTTATATCAAACGTTGAGCTGTCTTTTTGCACCGGAAATTACAACATACAGCTGCATGCTCGAGCTCTCTGAGCAAAATAAATACCTGTTAAATTATGAGCTGCTGAAGCAGTCTGTCAAAACTAAAACCAACTTGCAACAACGGGGAATAAAGCTTTAAGATATTTACAGTAATTGAAAAATCTTTGAAAATCAGTAATTGCTCCATTTGTTTCTCTATACATACACAAAAGATACCTGTGACTGGGAAGCTTTAATTAAAGAGAAGGACTCATATTTACTGAATATCAGCCTTCCACAGCTCCGTGGGCTCCAGTAGAAATAGGTTTGTCTACCGCAATTACGAGAGTCCCACAAGAATTCTCACTTTCAAAACAGTAGCATAAAATATTAATTACTTGTATTTGGAGTAAATGAACATAAGCTAATAAATTTACCAATTCAATTACCATGAGCTATCAGATGACTTTTTATTTAATTGCTATGGATTACCCTTTAGATGTCATAATGAAATTAATAGAACACACTGGTAATCAATAGTAACTGATTAATTGATTCACTAGCAGCACTTATAAAGATCCTTTAACCTCCAGACATCATTATTCATTACCTTACAATGCAAAGGCAAATATGCACCAGGCAAATAGAAGTGGGGCATATTTGGGAGTGGACTGAAAATCCTTGGAAGTTAGCCAGAGTTCACTGTGGGGTGATATGGGATTTTTGCATATATATGGGATATCTCACCCTTGAAGGGTAGGTATTATGCTGCTCATTAATATATGATCAAGGTTTCCTGGTAAGTGAAAGAAACAATCATCCTTCATGGGTGAGCTACTTGTATTTATTCCATGAGGATTTATTAAAAATTTAAATTGTATCCCATTATATCTATTTGGCCTCTGTCAGGACCTCAGGGAAATATGCAGTGTTTAAATATTTGTGCAATGATTTTTTTCCCAGGAATTTTCATACTAAGCAATAGACTGAAAATTTTCAGGCTACTGCCCAGTATCAACATTTATTTAAAATGGTAGCTTCACTATCAAAATGGTACAGAAACTTGTGCCTGTCATTGAAACAGAATTGACTCAGAACAAGTCATATGCCGACAGGGTTTTTATGGAGACTTATCATAGTATTCAAACACCTTCCAATGGAGTAATGTTACCTATCATCTATGTAAAAGCCGTAGATCCTAAAGCACCTTAAGGGATGGTAAGCATTATACCTGTATCAAAAATGTGATTATTAGAGCCCAGGGAGGAAAAATAACTTACCCAAAATCATGCAGTGGCAGACCTGGGAAGAGTCCAGGTCCCTCAAGTACCATGTAGGGCTCTATTTAATAGGCTATGCTACGTCCCACGAAGGCAAACTCCCTGTCATGGCAAGTTTTGCAAGTTTTTGGTTCTTATTCAGACCTACTGAAACTCCATTAGGAAAGATCAAAACCTCTGAAAAAGGGATTACATTTCTCTATATGGCTCTGGCACAAGCTGGGTGAGAGAGACATGCACACAAGCAAAGAACAAAACGGAAGAGACAGTAATCCACCTACCCTCACACCTGTGAACTCTCATCTGTATTAAATCAGTGCAGCTGTAGCTAGCTGAGTGACTAAGCAAGGGCTGGGGAGGGGGGCCAGATGAAGTAATAGCTTTTGTATATACATCTTGTCCCAGCAAACTCCCAGAATTGCCAAAAAAAAATTTGTCTTTCAGCAACTTTACTAGAGATCTTATACTCCACTGTGCAAAAAAGTCATTCCCTGCTAGCATTCACTGAAGCAGGAGAAAAGAAAAGGGCACAGGCAAGCAATTTAGAAGTAGACCCCCAAGTACAGTGGTTTTCAACATTTTCAGACTTCAGGCACCCCTCAGTAGACTCAAGGCACCCCTTAATAGATTTGAGGCATCCCTCGGAAAATGCCAGCTCTTAATTTTGCCTTATTTTGACTATATACAAATAATACAACAATTCTTCTGTTGCAAAGAACTTAGAAAGACCACAGCATGTCAGAATGCTGTTAGCACTATGGATTCCTTCCCATTTGAAATCCCTGGGGTGATCTTGTGAGCCATGTTTGTATACCTAACAGCCATAGCACCCTGGGTGAGAATCATTGCCCAAGTACATTCCATAGTTTCACTGTCTGGATAAGACCTGCATGGGGATACTACACTTGCATCAATTAGTCAGCTTTGGGACTAGCAAACCAGAGTCTGCTTGTGACCAGCCACCGCAGGAAAGCAGTAACTGTATTTGTGATTTCCCTCGATCATGAGGCCACAGATGCTCCAAAATCTGTAGGGCTTTTTTTCCCCCTGTGGATCTTGCTGCATCTATACAATTGTGGAGCCTTTCCCCCCTCCACAAGCCCACGGACCCCTCCTCTGCAAAGGGTCAATGCATCAGATTGCCGCACGGTACACTGTACACGATCTGGAACTCCACCTAGGGCTGGAGTTTTAACTTGTCCAGTGTAAGTGAAACTGGCAGGAAGGTCATGCTAACCTACAGGCATGTTTGTAAAAAAATTATTGCAGGAAGAAAGCACAAAATAGGGTCAGGGAAATGAGGTAAATTGAGTTTGTCTGCACTGAGAGAGATGTTGATTAGAGGTGTTCCAGGCTCCTGGTCAGGTTACAAAATTGTTCCAGCAACCAGCCAAAGTGTTCTGAAGATGAGAGAAAAATCTATACCTCTGGACCACTAAAAACTTGTTTTAATTTCTTAGGATGAAGAGGCATTTCTTTCAGACTCTGCCTTGATATATAGTTTTCCATTTTGTGACAAGCACTAGAGAGCATTGACAAAAACTGAAATGTGTGATTGCCTGTTGCGTCATTAGGATTGCCTTCACCCTGACTAGACCAGAACAGAACAGCGGATGTAGGCACCACAACTAGGGTCAAATCACCAGCCATTCAAGAGTCACAGAATCACAGAGAAGTAGGGTTTGAAAAGACCTCAAGAGGTTATCTAGTCCAACCCCCTGCCACAGGCAGGATCATACTATCCAAGGCATCACATACAAATTCATTGCCTAACATATAAGGAAAACTACCAAGTCAACCCTGACAACTACAAGACATAACACCCTAACCTGCTACATGTGAAGCACTGGCAATGCATAGGGGGTACACGTGCACCCCTGAGATTGGCTATGCACCCCCTGGAAATGCCAGCCATGAAACTGGAAGTGCTGGTGGAAGTGCACTTCTAGTTTTGCTGCTGGTGGTTCTGGGCTTGGCAATCAGCCATTGAGCGCCCCCTCCCAGTTGGCAATTTCTTGCGGGGGTATCACCGCCCTGTGGGTGATCTGGTGCCCCCCACACTTGGGAGGCACCAGGCGTCTATGATGTAAAGCAAGAGAAACCACAGTAGCTAACAACCTGTTGCTGCAAATGTTGTTAATATATGCTCAAGAGATCCCAAGAAGAGGACCACTCCCCACTACTACAAAGGAAGGCAACCTCCCTGCCCCCCCCAAATCCATACAAATCTTACCATGGGTTGAAATTCTTTCCTAACCCCAAATATGGCAAACAGGCTGACCCTGCATAAAGGGGCAAGACCCTCTAGCCAGGAACCTCTGGATTTAAGTCCCAGAAGGAATACTAGCACAGCCCAGGCAAAATCCCCAGCCTTGACTGCAGCCAACACCCAACACCTCTGTGGAAGTTGGGGGGGGGAAATACCAACCCCCCTGACACATGTAGGGGGGAAGAGGGAAGAATTCCCTCCCAGTCCCATGCAGCAACCAGCAGCATGGGAAATACCCATAGTAGAACATAGGCATAGCTGCACCTAGGCTAAGTACAGCTGTTCAAAAAGTCCTTGGCGGAAGCGCTTTGTCATGCTTTACTTGAAGTGCTATAAGTTAATGTGGGAACAAATGGAATACACGTTTGCTGTTGAAGGGCATGGGCTCAGAGCCTGCCCTCACTGGCCAAGGGTAGC
>NW_005841915.1:404857-423222 GCF_000455745.1 Alligator sinensis | reverse complement strand
CCCCCCACCAGCTGGTGACTGTCAGCAGCAGGTGAGAGGGCACAGGGGTGGGGAGGAAACCCCCTGTGCTGTGTGCCACCCTCCCCCTCAAGATTGCTAGGTCTTGGAGGTACAAGGCCAGGTCTGTGTGGCAGGGGGGGGGCCCCCCCCCCCCACCCCCAGACTCTTGACAGGCACAGCAGCCAGCAGCTGCAGCACGAGACTACCTGGGCTGGCTTTTGGTCCTGCTAGGAACTGGGGGCAGGGAGCCCCTGTGCCATGCACCTCCCTCCCAGATTGATGGGTCTGGAATGGGGGTGGGGGGGGGGCAGGCAGGCCACATCTGCATAATAGGGCATGGCTAAAAGCCCGGTCAAGCAGTCTTGTGCCACAGCTGCTGGCTGCGGCTGTCAAGAGGCTGGGGCAGGGGGCAGGGGAAGGGAGCCCACCTGCTGTATGGACCTGGACCCATTTTTAAAGCACTCTATGTGCTTTGAATGCCTGTTCTGTTACAGCTATAAAGTGCTTTTCTGTGCGCTTAACATGCAGCAAAGTTAACATCTGTACCTAGGCCTATATCACACCTGACCAGTGGCTGTCCAAACTTTTATTGAGCACCTCCAGTGATGGAGAGTCCACAACTTCCCTAGGCCGTCTATTTCATTGCTTCACTTTTCTAACATTAAAGAAGTTTTCCTATCATCATGTACCAAACAGTACCTCTGCCTGCTCTTGGGTCCTTCTCTTCATCTCCCATCCTTCAGCAGTCATTTGTATTGCAATGGTATGTCTAGCAGCGCCAGCCACAAACTGGCTTTTTCTTGTATTTTTTCTTTTTTTTATTTGTACAGCATATAGCACAAGTCATCACCCCCAACAGTCTATAATTTATTTTACAAAGTTACTGGATAGAATCAAGCAAAGGCTGATTTTCTGTACAAAGCAAGTACAGATCTTAATCTTACTAAGTCAAAGCTGTATAACAGTGCTTTAAACACAATTACCACCCCCCCCCCACATATGCACTTTCATTTTCTGTTTAACACACAGAAATATCTAGCAACAAAAGCCTGAACTCAAATTTGTTAGCAGTGAAAGCAGCAATGAATAGGACAAACTGACAAATAAGGCACCCAGAAAAAGTGTATCTAGCTGTCACAACGCTGGGTACAATTTAGCCTATTTATTCACAGCATAATTGTTTCTCTCAATGTTAATATGTTATTTTGCTAGAAGGTTGAATTACTGCATATACCCATACAAATAAATATAAACCTTTTGACTGCTAAGTCACTGTAAGGAGCTGGTTTCAACTCTATTTTTATATATGTTGATATAGGCTATAGATCCCATCCCCTGACGATATACTTCACCATCTTTTCTGGTCTCTCTTGATGTTTTGAGAGTGAACTTTGGTTAACTGAAGTTAGCTACAGCTGTGTTTATCAATTTGTTAGAGCAGCTAAAGTGGTTGGATTGTTCACAGCTGCTAATATTACCATTATTGCAACAAAAGTGGCACTGCACACTGCCATGTGGCACTCAGCAATATTTCATTTCTTCAAATGCCATTAGTATTCCAGCTAAAAGTGTTTAAAGTGCTGTGCATGTAAGAAACATCAGGGTGGATACATTTCTGTTTGCTTAAGAATGGCAGGCAAACCCAAGAGAGCTCAGCGTATGGAAAAATCCAGTTATAATGAGAGGGCAGGGACTTACCACTGACCTGCTGAGACATAGTGATGCTTGCTCTGACCTATGAAGATCTGAGAACTAAAGCAGGGCAGCTTCACTCTCAGTGAAATAAGGCTGGTATTATGGTTTAGCTTTCATCTATTGCTGGCAAAGAGCAGGCACATACACACACACTTACTGGGTGTGTCTACACATGCAATTAATGTGACTGAATATACTTCAACTCAATTAGAGCCCGAGTAAACTAATCCCAATGTTACCATCTACATGTACGTATAAGCAAAGTAATTTACTGCGGTGTAGGATAGTACCTGTGTCTGATGGGACAATCCTACACTGGAGTAAATTAATCTAGTGTGCAACAATTGTGGCACATGTGTAGACAGTAACTCTTTCCTATGTATTAAATTAGACTAATCTGCAATAAAGCACAAATCTATCTGCACCCATTGTGGAGCAGCTGATGCATAGTAAGCCCCGCACCTTTTAACTTGCAGTACTCTGCCCATTTGTCCACACCTTACCTTTGCCATTTCCATGGGGAACTCATATTATAACTCTTGTATACTGAAAGAAACCCCTTCCTTAAGCACCTTTGAGAACTGGGTTCTTTATTTTTATGCCTAAACGTAAGGGCATGCTCCCCAATTCCAGCTTTGGCTCCTTTAATGTTTCTACCAATCATCCTCCCCAAAGGTTTACTCTCAGCTTGCAATGCTGCAGACTGAAGCAATGCAGTTTGATGAGTGAGGTGAATTAGTCCTCTAGCCATATCTACTCTTTCTGGCTAACTACAGAAAATTGAAGTGCGAACTCAAAGCCAAATGTTCCACTCTGATCCCTTGCCAGGCAAAATCCCTGCCACCCAGTTATCTTCAGTCATCCCCTTGGGGCTCCTCTGTGGGCTGTACCCAGTGTCCTCTTCCCCTTATAAGCAGGGTCACTCTATTCCTACTCGTAGGACAGCAATGTAGAAGGAACATATACCCACCTCCTTTAAAATTTCCAGGCCTGGAAACCCAAAATACTAGGGCTTTCATTTTTCCTATACTCCCAAGTCCCTGTGGCTACCTTTTCAATAGAGCATCGATTTTCAGAGTTGATCTCCCTGGAGTCCCTCCCCATTCATTAATCCCTCTGTGACTGAGCCATCCATTGCTCTAATGTTCCCGGCAGGCCTGCTCATGGCTACATGCCCCCCCAACCCCTTAATGTAACTTCATTTACTTCCTCCTGCTGGGCTATGTTGGGAGGTGAGGTGGTCTGTTAACTTCAATGGACTTTGATAAGGCCCTAAATTCTTTAGTAAAAGCAGCTTCTCATTTTCACTAATGAGGAATGAACCTCAAAAAAGCATTCAAAGTTCTTTTATCCATCTCTTTCTCTTCAAAGAGCATTGTGTATCAACCTACCTGTCTATCTTGCAGGAATAGTAAGAGAGTTGGTCCATATTTCTACAGCATTTTGAAGATGTTAAAATACTGTTTTCATGCAAGTGTCATCATCCTCTGAAGATAAGTGAATATTTTAACCACTGTTTTATTCCAGATGATTATTGTTGTTTTGTTTAAAAACAAAACCAAAAAAAAAAAAAAAAACCCACCCCCAAAACCTGTTGTAGCTATTACAGATATTAGAAACTGGTATCACTAGAGCAGTTTTAAGTATTTTTCCCACATCTGTATCATAAGTGTAGTGCTTCACTATTTTTAACTTGATAACATTCTTTATTCCAGATGGCTTTATGACAAGAGGATGTGGAATTACAATATGGTTACAGTCTAATCCACCAAAAATATGAGTATGCTAATAACAAGAACAGCATCTGTTTCCACCTCCTCTGCAGACCCTACATGCACAAAAGGAGAGAAATGGAAAGGAAGCTTAATCAACTTCATCCTTCAAGGCTACTGCTTTTGCCCAGGAAATGTTAAAATCATGCCCATACTTTTAAATCCTTTACAATGAATACAGCTTTAGGATAGCAGTGTTACATGAACGTGAACAGTTTGTCTAGCTTGATAATCATGAGTTCACCTTGAGTGCTGTAGGACTAATTAGCATATTCAAAGCAAGGTGTGTAATATTAGAAATTCATATTGGTTCTGAGACACAAATTCCAGTCTTAAATGACTATTGATTTGTAGATGCTGCACCCAGGAAGTGTTAATTAGCCTATGCATGGTGCTACATAAAATGTATCCATGTTGCTTCTGGCTTGGGAAGCAGTGCTTGTAGAGCAGTACAGCGTATATCATCAGGGTGCTGCCTGGCATGGTAAGTTAGCAATCTAGACATGACTTCAGCAAAGCATCCCCAGACACTAAACATGGGGGTTTAGTGCCTCATCCCTTTGCAGGCGCTGCCACATCTCTGCTGCCACACAGACTGACCCTTCAAGCTTGTTTCTGTACTTGTCTCTTATAGGATTATGTTGTAACTGTAGGAGCATTCACCCTGCCATATAAGATCATATCACTGGCTTGTCCTTTTCACTGGCCTTCATTCTGCAGTGGCCAATAATTGATGCCTCTCACATGATTTCCCTATAGTCAATGTAGCTAATTGCACATGGGGGAAATGAGAATGTCTCTTTCTGGACTGAGTTTATATCCTAAAACATTAGATTTTTATTGCTGTGATCACTGTCTTAAGTGGGATAGCTACTAATATTAATAACGGTCATTAAGTTGGTTTTAAATTTAGCCAAAGACATATAAAAGATATTACACATCAACTGCTCAAGTTTTATACACCAACCTTTTTACAAACTGGAAGTCATCTCTCTTTTTAAAGAAGAATGCAAAAAAAAATCACTGTTCTCCTAGCATGAAGAACACCAAGACCTTAGTTTTTACTGTTTCCACCATCAGATACAACTGCATTAGATAATGAAACAGCTCAAACAGATTAGATTTGACAGACAAGATAGCAACATTGTTCCCTTTCATATCAAGGTCTGGATTATCTACACGATATTGGTTTGGACGATCTAAATGGACTGTTTGACCACTTTGGATGAAAGTCGGAGCTAGGCTCTCCATGCTAGTCCTGGCACCATCTGGAATTAATTGCATATCCATATTTGCCACTTCCTAGTGAGAGTTTGGGCATCACTTGAAGGATTTCAAATCAGGCCACCAGCCAGATCTGGGTGCAGAGCTGTTATTTGCCCCATGGGGCTCCTCACCGGCCTAGACATTTGGGCACGTAGCCAATGGTGGCAGTATTAAATGCCACGATTCTAGCACCACAGGCAAGATGATGTGTTCTGCACTCTAGATCTAGCCTGTAGGCCAGCCCTGCTCTCTAGATTTGGCACTTGAGGCTGGATGAGTTGACCACCACTGTTTTTAATGGTTGGTTACCCAGAATCCTAAACTGTAGACCCATGGGCCCAACCCACCCACTCCCTGCTCTGTTAGGATCAGTGCTTTTACACTTCAGGTTTCTTTCTAAGAGCTTAGACAGACCTGACCTTTGTCTCATTGAATCAGCTGTTTTAGCACAATAAAAGGCAACCTGCCACATGTTCATTCAGTTTGTCATACTAAAAGAATAAAAGGCTGATCTGCCCCAAAAATGGCAGATCTGCAACCAATGTCACTGTTTCCACTACAGCAGATACCTGCAGACAGCACCAGTCCCTGGTCTCTATAAACGTCCACTTCAAGTTCCCCGCTCATAGGCAGCCTGAGGCTGGAGCCTACCCACCGTAGTGGCAATCTCAAGTTTTGATCAGCTGTTGCTGTCATGTCAACAGCTGATCAGACAAGCCCGCTCACTGACAGGCTCTCCTGGGGGCTGGAAAAGCATATTTTGTGACAACTTTGTCATGCTCCAGCCAGGGGGGTATGCACATGAAGCCATTCATAACACTTTTGTAGCAAAATAACGTGTGTGCAAGGCCTAAGATGCTTCTTTTTTGATGTGAAATCTTCTTGCTGTGCATACTAAGCTAATGAAATAGAGTTTACTTTAGAAAGAAAAAGAATGTTTCTGATTTCAAAAGAAAAAAAAAAAGGTTTTTTTTTAAATTGCACTCACCTACTCCAAATCACCACAAATAGATTCACGCTGGTGACAACAGTATTGCTAAAACTAAGTAGCAAGTAAATTATATGCTTATTTGCTATTCTAGATCTTGAAAAATTAAATGGAGGCCACCACACAGAGACTTCCAAGATGGAAACCTAACTTGTTATGGTCAAGAAAGGGGTATAGCTGCAAATCAGAATGGATACAATCAAGCAAAGGCTGATTTGGCAGTTATACTAGTTTATATCTTGAATAACTCCACTGGCTTCAACAATTCCTCCAGATTCACACTGGCTCAACTCAGAACAATTTTGGTCCATAGCAGATAAACATAAAAAATAATTTAGAAAATGAGGTTTTGACTGCCAAATTTTTGTCACCCAGAAATAAACTTCCAAGATCTCACCTTTAAATTCACTTATTTTATTGCACCTATGAAAAACATCTAAATTCATCAGATACATATTTTGAAGCATGTAATCCTTCCCCACTCTTCTCCATCTACTTTATATCCATGTTCTTCTGCCATCTCTCATTTAAATTTAGTTTTTTTTAAAAAAACTGATACTATAATCTCTCACAGAACAGTTACAAAGACAATAATGCATAAGTATCATTCATTTATCCTGGGGGAAAGCCAGGACATTCTACTGAAGAAAAGTGAGATGAGTATTACAGGTCTTTTTAGACCAACATATCAGCAGATACATACTATGCAGATCAGTACATTCACACATACATGTTTACCTAGTCTTCCAGGCTCAGATATGATCCCTATAAAGTGAGCTGTAAGTGGGCCAAATCCACAGTTAACTAGCTCAAACCACTGTATAACCACAACCATTTTCTTCTGCTATAGTCTCAGGTTAGAAGTAGACACAGATTTACCTTTTTGTTTCCATAATCCAGGAATTGAAATGTGACCCACACTCCCTACTGTATGCCAATTCACTAGTTTTGTGCCATCCCTTGAACAAATCATCTGCCAGAACTTGTTCCCAATGGATTAGATGCTTTTCCAAAACTTGCTAAAACTTTTTTTGAATTTTTTATGAGTCTGAAAAAGTAAATGACAGACTCTGGAGAGATGAGTTCTGATAGAATTACACCAGGGGTGAATTTGGCCAACTGTACTGATTTCCTTTTCAAACAATCTTTCCTCATATTCTCTCTTCTTTATCTATTGGTAGCCATTTTTTTCAGAGTATCAACACACACATACACAGTCAAAACACGGACACTTGAGCTCCACATCTCTACTTCTCCCCACTCTCACATGTCACTGCCTATAAGAATTAGATTTTTTTTTTTAAATCAGTTGAGAGGGGCATTCCTCCTTCTGGTTTTTGAGCTTTCTACATTTTACAAGCTCTTTGCCATCCAAAATTGCACTATACATTTATTTATGTATTCATTCGTTTAATTTATATACCACCCTTCCCAAGAAAAATTCAGGGCAGCTTACAATTAGAGAAAAAAATAAATTATAAAACAGGAGAATGACCAAAGAACAAAACTTACAAGGGGACTAGAATATCAACATAAACCAGAGGCTGCCCAAATATTTCAGCCTACCTTTGTTTGCTAAATGCCTGAGCAAACAGGAGGTTCTTACCATGCTTCCAAAAGATGTCCAGGCTTGGGCACTGGTGGGTCTGAAAAGGCCTGAAAAGGAGAAAGTTCCAGTACTAAAAAGCAACTACTGAGAATGACCCCCCCATACCTTCTCACCAAACAGACTTGATGTACTGGTATAACTTGCAGGAAATTGCTCTTGGCAGACCTTAGAGACTGTGATGGGGTACAAGGGAGAAGGCAGTCCCTTAGCACGTGGGGCCCAGACCCGTTATGGCCATATAAATCAAAATCTGCATTTGAATTGCACCTGGAAAGCTGCTGGGAGCCTGTGCAGAGTCTAGAGACCTGGAGTTATATATTGGTGGTGACACACCCTTGTCAGAAGGTGGGCCACTGTGTTCTGCACCAGCTGAAGCATCTGACAGTATTCAAGGGCAGCCCTGCACACCATACATTGCAGTAATCTAGCCTTGGGGTTATGAAGGCATGGGTGACTGTGGCCTGAAAATGTCCCAGCCTTCTCATCAAATGAAGTTGGTGAAAGACACTCCTAGAGGACCCAGGTGCACCCCACGGCTGCAAACCTGAGTGACAAGGAGAGGCTGAACCCTAACCATGATAGCTTCAGCCCCACATCAAGCAGTCTACCCACCACTTTCACTTCTGTTTGTCTGGATTCAGTTTAAACTGGTTCATCTGCATCTAATCCTCAACTGCAGCTAGGCCTTGGGAAGGACAGAGATAGTGGGGCCTGGATCAGATGAGAAAGAGGGGAAGGAACTGGGTGTGATCAACATACTGATGGCACCTCACTCCAAATCCACACAATCTAGTCCAGCAGTCTCACATACACTTGCAAAGAAGGGGCAACAAGATGGAGCTCAGGGGGACCTGAAATGAAAGTTCAAGGGGATGACATGCATTCGCCCATCACCACCCTGGACCTGGCCTTGCTGCTTAAAAAGAGAAATCTCAGAAATACCCACCAGGTGATGTTAACATACCAGAAACGAATTTGTTTGGGAGATGATGGGCCTCAGTGGGTACCATGCTGGGCAGGGATGCAGGAAACTTGAAGTGCCTGTAGATGTGCAGGATGCCTGCTTCCATGTGCTGAGCACATCAAAGCAGACTCAATTAATTGTCCCTATTATTGTCTAATTAAAGTGTCCTCTTCCACCCCCCAGAACATGTGTAAAGATGCCCTTGGATTCTTAGCATCGCCACTGGCCTGATGGATGACCTGCACAAGTCATTTCACTTTGCCTATGTGTAAATTAGAGATACTGCTACTTACATTTTCTGTATAACAGTGAAGTCTTCCACAGAAAAAGTGCAAAATAAGAGCCGGTGTGATTATTAATGATGAACTCAGAAATAATCTCATAATCAATTGACCCCAAGAGCTAAAACTTTGAAAATCACTACGGAAAATTATTAAAGTTTGCAACATTAATTCCTGGCTTGTGATCAGGTATTGAATGATTGAAAAATCTCATTCAAAATCCCGCTTCAGAAGATGTTAGCTCAGTGTTTTCAGAACTGAAGTGAGATTCAGACAGCTTGAACAAGTTTTGGAAAACAATTCTACCAGATAAGCCATGTTTCATGCATATGCAATAAAAAGAAAGCAATGGAAGTCAATACCAGAGGTGAATTTAGTCCAGTAAGGTCATTATGATGTACTGGTATTCTACACCAGAAAAATTAGGTATTAGACTAAAATCAGGCCGAAAAACTAAGCAACTGAAAAGGGGACTTGTGCATGGTACATGCTGAAACATGCTAACAGCTAGTATCAGTGCCCTGGATCCAAAGACAGTGACAGATCTCATTAAGGCTAATGGCCATGTCAAACAGCCTCAAGCTCAACATAAGGGGAAATCACACCCCTATTCATAGTAAAGACGGCTTCAAATAGCAGAAGTTACTGCCCAATACATATTAAGTTGCTTGGCAGGTTAAAACTGAACTGACTGCACACAGCACTTTGGCAACTTGGTTGTAACCTATGCTAGAACATCGGGAAAAGACTTGTGCCCGAGAGAGGAAACAGAAAAGTTGAAACAAGTGAAAAGCTGTTTTTTTGTTTTTTAGTGAAGGTCAAGGATGCAGTCTTATGAGGGGGACAGCAGGGAAAGTGCATAAAATCTGCTTTGGAATGATACCAGTGGCATCACCATAATAGGCACACGGTAAAAAAACCAAAAACATGTTGGATTACATTCATACCCCAATGAAGACCAGACTGAAGATTAAAAAAAAAACTACTAGGGACAAAGGTAGCTTAAAAAACCCCAGCATTTTTGTAACTGCCTAATGTGGTTCTCATTAGGCCAAGGCAGAAACTCTTGGAATATCTCTGGTGACATAGGTAAGCCAGTCGTATTGTACCTAATATAGGCCGAGGATTTAAGTGGATCTATTATGTTAATGTCTGTAGAGTTTATCAGCAGCAGCAGTCCCTCAATATGAGGTTGGCAGCTTTCCAGTAAATAGAGGAGTCATCACTCATCAGTGAGTCTGTAGATGCCTAAGGAGGCTGATCAAAATCCACATGTTCGACTGCCAATGTGCCAAATATTACTAGGGTCTACTCCTTCCTCCTGGAACTGTCAGGACACAGCTCTTCCCCTTCATCTCTCTTGTCCACCTGTCTCCATAGTGAGGTAGGTTTCCTCAATTGATCTTTGCCTTATTATACATCACAGCACGTGAAGGTGATTCAGTGCTCAAGTCTCCCACATATTGATGTTAATGTTGCATTTCTCCAGACTGGCCTTCAAGGGGTCCTTGAGTCTCTTCTTTTGCTCTTCTAAAGCGGTGACCATCAGTGAGTTGGGAGCATAGCACCTGTTTCAGGAACCAGTTGTCAGGCATCCTTAGGACATGTCCTGTCCAATGGAGTTGGTGCCATATAAACATGGCTTCAATGTTGGTGGTGTTTGCTTGAGCCAGAACGCTCATCTTCATTTGAACAAATGAAGAAGAAAACTAAATATCTAGGGCTAAACTGAATAGATTAAATCTGTGATATTCATGATGCATCCTTTGCCATATCAGCTTTCCATAGAGTGCCTATCACTTTGTGCTAGGAGATATCCCTGGTGAAGAGGAAGGGCCCCTGAGGCAGTTGTCCCCTCAGGGGTGGAAAAAAAATCTTCGAGAACTCCTGGCGCTCTGGTGAAGTGCCTGAAGCTTGGAAGAAGGCCAATGTGGTGCCAATCTTCAAGGAAGGGAGGAAAGTAGATCTGGGAAAATACAGGCCCATCAGCCTGACCTCTAGCCTGGGGAAGGTCTTAGAAAAGGTTATCAGAGAGGCCAACCTTAACAGACTAGCTGATGGCAATATCCTGAGGCATACCCAACATGGGTTTGTTGCAGGTAGGTCTTGCTTGACCAATCTCATTTCCTTTTACGATCAGGTGACCTATCACCTGCACAAGGGGGAAGAGATTGATGTCGTATATCTTGACTTTTAAAAAGCCTTCGATCTGGTATCCCATGATCACCTCTTGGCTAAACTGGCTAACTGTGGCCTTGACCTCACCACGATCTGCTGGCTGGGAAACTGGCTCCGCGGTAGGACCCAGAGGGTGGTGATTGAGAGAAGCCAATTGTCTTGGTGTGCTGTAAACAGTGGGGTCCCTCAAGGCTCTGTCCTTGGGCCTATACTGTTTAACATCTTCATCAATGATGTGGACATTGGTGTCAGAAGCAGACAGGCCAAGTTTGCCGATGACACCAAACTCTGGGGTAAAGCATCCACACCTGAGGACAGGAGGGTGATCCAGGCAGATCTTGACAGGCTCAGGAAATGGGCGGATGAGAACCTGATGGTGTTCAACACCGAAAAAAGCAAAGTTCTCCACCTTGGGAGGAAAAACCTGCAGCATGCTTATAGGCTTGGTAGTGCTACGCTGTTTAGCACTACAGATGAAAAGGTCTTGGGGGTCATGATTGACCACAAGATGAACATGAGCCTGCAGTGTGATGCTGCGGCTAGTAAAGTGAGCAAAACGCTGGCTTGCATCCATTGACGCTTCTCAAGCAAATCCCAGGACGTCATTCTCCCGCTGTACTTGGCCTTGGTGAGGCCGCAGCTGGAGTACTGCGTCCAGTTTTGAGCTCCACAATTCAAAAAGGATGTGGAGAAGCTTGAGAGGGTGCAGGAGAGCCATGCGCATGATCAGAGGTCAGGAAAACAGACCTTATGATGAGAAGCTGAGAGCCATTGGACTCTTCAGCCTGGAAAAGCACAGGCTCAGGGGTGATCTGGTGGCCACCAATAAGTTTATCAGGGGTGATCATTGGGATCTGGGGGAACATCTGTTCACCAGAGCACCCCAAGGGATGACAAGATTGAACGGTCACAAACTCTGCCGCAACCGATTCAGGCTGGACATAAGGAAGAACTTCTTTACTGTCCGAGCCCCCAAGGTTTGGAATAGACTGTCACTGGAGGCAGTTCAAGCACCCACTTTGAACGCCTACAAGACACATTTGGATGTTTATCTTGCTGGGATCCTATGACCCCTGCTGACTTCCTGCCCCTGGGGCAGGGGGCTGGACTCGATGATCCTCCAGGGTCCCTTCCAGCCCGAATGTTTATGAAGTCTACCAGGAAAAAACAACAGCATTTCCATGTAGAAAGGTGGAGTTCTGACCAAACTGTTTTTGTTTCGGGTTTTAGTTCAGGTGCTTGTTCTTTCTAAGAAAAGGTTGGTTTTTTCTGTGGAAACAGATTTCTGGGAAAGAAACTGTTTAACCAAAGCTACAGTTCCCCTGAAGGGCAGTTGTGAAGGAGAAGCCCTGTTTTAAGTTTTTTCAGTGCTCCCCAAGTACATCGGCCCTAGGGACAGCTGTCAGCGATCCACCCACCACTGCGCCACAAATACAGGAACGACCACATGCCACAGATCTTGCCTTGTTCTAGTTTGCTTTTAAGTCTTCATGTAGCACAACAATAAGCTCATCACATTTTTTTCATTTGGTGGCCACTATAGCCAACAAGCAGTATTAACACGGTAGGGAGAAAGTATGCCAAGGACACAGCAATAGCATAACCCGTCTTTGACATGGAATCAGCCCAGGGCATGGACTCAGACCATGAACTGCCCATGTTATCCAGGCCTTGTTTATTGCTGTCTACTGTTTTATTCTATTGTTATCTCTCTCTTTTTCCCTGTTTCTTCCCTGCACCAACACCCCCACCTCACCTCCAATATTTGTGACTGACTCTAGCGTCAAATCACAAAGCCATCTGTGGCCAAAACCCAGGAAGCTTATTATCTCTACCTACTACTGCTATAATTCCCAGACTAAATATTGGAGGAAAGGAGGTTTAAATGACTCTTCTTTTAATGCCTCTACTTACCAGCAAACTCTTTTGTCAATATATTGATTAATTTTTATAAGATGAGAGGGAGGAAAATATGGTGAGATAAATGAAGTACAAGCTACCTATGCCATATGTGCTTATTAAGGGAATAAAAAAGAAGGTGTCCTTTAAAAAATAAATATTGTTTATTGCCATGTACTGTTATTTTTTTCCAAACATTAGTGGCATTTTTTATTGTTGTTAAAACATTTAAAAAGATACAATGATTCATTCTCTCATGGGCTTTTCTATGGTATACCTACACCAGTTTAGTGCTTCACAAATGTGTTAGTTTTCATAACTGCTGTTAGCCCTGTTTTACAGATAGAGATCAAGGGAAAAAATTACGCGAAAAAAATGAGTATTTTAGGATAACCCATTCTGAGATGCTTAGAACCTAATTTTCCAAAGTACTTAATATATACGCGGATGTTGGAAGCACAGCTTCCACTGACTTTCCATTGTTTCCTCCTTTTGTTACAGCTGAAAAGGCTCAAAACTTCCACAGATTAGCCCCCTACATCTCACTTTCAGCACCCAGAGAGGGACACACAAGTAGTAGTTACCTGTGAAAAAAGTCACATAGGCAGTCTGTAGCAGATGCAAGGACAGAATCCAGTTCTCCAGGGCAGCATTCAACTGCCCTAGTCATAAAAGAAGTGCCTTTCTCTTGCTGAAATCCCCCAATATTTTCATTACACTATTTCTCCACCAAATGAAGCAAGGGTAGAAGTTTTATTCACTACGTAGCCCCAATTAATTCCCCCAACATCCTTCAGGCTACACACTGAATGAGGCAGATATTCTGTGGAAAAAGGAGCATATGATCATCCAGTTAGGGACAATTCCCCCCAGGAAGCCAAATTAAGGTTCCACATTGCTTTACTGTGAGCATTAACTTCAAGGTTCTTTTAACACTGTTTTTGTGCATCATTTTTTTCAGGTTTCCTTCAAAAATGGCAGTGCGTGGAATCAGATAGACATTCCTGAGTCACCAGCAGTGATGACTTTTCAAATCCACAGCCAGACCTCTGCCAACGAAGCTAATGGAGTAACCAAACACCAATAGTAAATGGTCATCCACCTCTCCCAATCCATACAGAGGATAAGAAATGCACTTTGTCATCGTGTTTCACACCTGTTTTCTAACAGGAGACCAGGGTTAAGCATTAGGAATCATGAGTTCTCAAGGCACCTTAGTATAACAACACCCATGTCCCCGTACCTCTCAAACCTGACCTACTCCTGCCTATATATCACATCTCAGTCCTGCTTTTTTCTTCCCCCTCACCAGTATCTCACCATATTAGCCATTCCCAGTTTCCTCTTTCTGCTCGTCTCCCACTGCCTCCTTAGTCCCCTTACCTCTTCCCCACCCCACACTCACAGTTGCAGTCTCACTTACAGGGCTCCTTGTCCCCATTTATCCTTCTGTTCACTCCCACCCCACTGACTGACTTTTGTCCCCTCTGCCTTCAAGTCAAGCTGCTTCATCTTCCACACTGCCTGCAGAAGGAGCACTGAGAGTACAGAAGAAAAATCCCTTTCCCAACACTCAAATCTGCTCAGTACAGAAGGAATCATTAGAGAATTAAAAGCTGAATGCCAATAAGTCTACCAGCAGGGATTTTTGAGACCTGCAACTTGACCAAAATTCATGTTAAAAGAACAGCAAAAATAATATCTAATAGCCAGAGTCAGTCTTAGGGGTGGGTGGTGTTGGTGACTGCCCAGGGCACCCTGGTCAGGGGGGCACTAGCAGTGTGGTACAGCTTTGCAGGCAGGGGCAGGGGCATGGTGCAGCTCTGGTATTACTGTTCAGGCAGCTAAGGGAGATGACTGTTAACACCTGTGTAGTAAAGAACAATGGGTCTTTAACAGACCATTCACTCCTCTAGTTGCCTGAATAGTAATACATACCCAGCTATAGTATGGGGTGGTGTGGCTGCCCTGTGGTGGCAGCAGAAGTGGAGCCAGAGCTGGGACGCTTGTTTTAATTTTCACCAGGTGTGACCCATACAAGCATGTGCAAGAGTGTGCAAGTGTGTGCAAGCAAGTGCAAGGGTGTGCCAGGATGCTCTTTAAAAAATTTTCACTGGCTGTTAAACTTGGAAGGAATGAAATGTCACAAGTACCTAAAGAAAAAAAAGTGTCAGGGATGCAGAACAGGAAATGAAAATATCAGAACAGGAGCACAGAACAGGCAAATTAATGACTGCAAAGAAAAAAAGATGCAGATGCAATAAAGAAAATACTTGAAATCTGTTAATGACAACCCGTGCAGTAGTAGTAAGATGGTCACAGCATAGACATCAGATGAAAAATGCATAGATGATCCACAATTCAACTTCCAAGAATAATCACAAGAGAAACAGAGACACCCAAATGAAAGAGAAATTCTTCATCTGGACCAGAATAATAATGATGCCACTAGTAATCAATTCCTGTTACAGACGTTGGCAATGCCATTTCTTATCCTGCTTTATGGCCCAAACTAATGCCCAAAATTCAACATCTGCTAATGACCAACAGTCCACCAAAAGTAAAGGGCATGGATTTTCCTCTAGATGAGCAGAATTACCATTTTCCTATGACTTTTTATACAAATATCTTGAAAATGGAGAAGTTCTGAAGCAGCACTGGTTGCTTTATTCAGAGTCCACTGACAAGGCTTTCTGTTTCTGCTGCAAGATCTTTGACTTGAATCCAAAATCATCCCCAGCATTTGAGGGATCAACTGACTGGAATTACATGTCTCTGATTCTCATGCGTCATGAAAAGTCACCTAGTCATTTAAATTCCTGCTGAATGTGGGTCAAAGCAGAGCCAAGGAATAAATGGGGTATTTGCATAATCTTGGTGTTGATCTAGTGTTTCAGCCAGCCCCACACATTTGTTGTAAAAAGCATCAATTCAGCTACGAATGCGAAGATGAAACAGTTAACAATCCAGAAGACAAATTCAAACTTGAATTTTTCAAGCAGCATATAGACACAGTGAGGGCATCCATGGAAGATTGGTTTGAGCGAATGACTCAACATATGAACCTTTGGGGCTTTCTATATAACATGATGTGTCCCCATATCAAAAACTTTGAAGAAGCACCATAAGGACCTTCATTGTGTGTTGACAATTGGAGAGAGCTCTGACAGTAGTGGTGTCAACCAATCTCTGCAAAGAACTTGGCTATCTCCAAAGTCTCTTTCAATGGCCTGTACATTGAATTGAATTGAATGTTGTGTTATTTCCTCATTTATCTTTTTTTTTTAGTAAATTATAAAAATCCTTTTGCGATTACAGCTTTATTTCTGAAACATGGGGGGGAGGAAGAGGGGGGAGTGCCAAAATACAAGTTGGCCCAGGACACTTTTTTCCCCAAGGCTGGCTCTGCTAATAACAGGGCAACCCTCCTTCTCCATCAAATTTTGATTCCTGCCTTCAGAACAAGACGATGCAATGATTCAGTGAAACTGAAGCAAGATTTAAAATATGTATCATTTCCCCTGAATCTTGTTCTTAGAAAGTGCCTGAATCATTTTTGTTGAAACTTCTCAAAAATAAAAAAATCTACCCTAAGGCATGCACACACCACCAAAAAGCTTCAGCCCAATTAGGTAACATTTGACAAAGTTAGAGGCAGTTGAAAACAAGGTGTTACAAAGCAAAGCGGTGGATAATCGAGCTATAGGCAGTACATCTAGCTCTGCTTACAGTACAGATTTTTTCCTCTTGAGTGTTGCTAGATCTAATGCTACATAAAAAAAAAAAAGAATCACTGCCAGCAAAAGTCAAATACCTGTATGCTAATGAAAAAGAAATAGATAAGTCTTTCTCGGTTTCTCCCCCACTGTGCAAAAAATCTGTGATCTGAAATCTTTCCACTTGTTTACAGTTCTTCAGAGTTTTGCCCATTTTGATATGTAGAGCTCTACTGGTCAGTGGCTCCTATCAATTTTAGGTTTGATTAACATCCTGTGAATGCAAGTAAGAAGCTTGATAGCTGATAGAGAGCTAGAACATTTTGTATTCTTACACAGATAAGTCCATGCAAAAATGTGCATATGTTTTGCACACGCACACACACACATCTATATACCTATATCTATGTCTAAAAATGTGGCTGTAGTGCAATATTGCCTGTCAGGACATTGTCCAGTCTGTGTGTATACTGTGTATTATCATGTTGCTTTCCCTTTTCTATTACTATCAATGAGATTGAGGCACTTCTCACCGCTTTTAAACTGAAGGCACCCCTCAAAATGCCAGCTATTCTTTTCACCCTTTTTTTTTAAGCAGAGAAAAATAATAAAGCAATTCTTCTGTTGCAAAGACCCAGGAAGACCACAGAGGATCAGAATGTTTTTAATACTATGAATTTCTATTTGAAATCTCTGGGTTTATCTTGTGAATCATGTTTGCACCTCTAACGGTGCTAACATTGTGAGGCATCCCAAGCACCCTTGAAACGATCTCAAAGCACCTTATTTAAGAATCACAGTTATAAAGTCTTCAAAGCCTGGAGTGGAAGAATCTACTACTTTGAGTTTTCCTAGGACAATAGGAACCTGTTTCCAGTTGGTCCGCACGTGCTACTGTAACAGATATGGTGAAAACTGTGCAACTAAGTCCATGGGGAGGGGAAGAGAGAAAGGGAAAAGGAAGAAAGGAAAGTGGAAACCCTGACTCATTGCAGTGCTTTGTAACACACACAGAAAAATGCAATCCCTTTCCAGAGAACTTTATTTCAGGAAAGCTGTTCTATGAAGCGATTAATAATTTGCTATAGGGGGTTCCAACACACTCAGCAAGTGAGATCAAGGAGTTCAAGATTAGCTAAACAGGTTTTGACTGCAAATGAATATCAGGAACCCAAGGGTCAGCCTTGACAAGAGCTGGGAGAATACTGGAAAGAAATTCCACAAATATTTGCTTGAATTTGTGAATACAGCAAAGGTGAATTTGCTTATGTTTTTCTTGGGTTGGTTTCATGGGAATATTCCCATATGAGTTTTGGACCAGAGGATTGATAGCTACTGCAAATAAAATTATTACTAAAAAGCCAGCGTTGCACTTGTGTTCCTGCTTACTCAACTTGGAACTTCAGTTTTAAGTATAAGGCTCTTTTTCAGAAGCTGATCGCTCTTAACCAGACTAGTGCAATGGGCGGCTGTGCTCAGGTAGAATTCTGACTTGACTTTTGATCGCTGCAGTGCCCCAACCCTTTCCAACCATGAATGTAAGTACCCTCAACAACTGAGAAGACAGAAAGTGTTATCACCCCCCTTGTATGCAAGAGGGACTGGGGTAAAGAGAAACATAAGTGCTTGCCTACCAATGGTGCTTTACAGTCATTACATTGGCTCTAGGATTGGCCTTAGCCATCAACGGGCTCATCTACAACCCTTAGCTTGACCCATAGAAGGGATCATCCTTGACCATGAGAGAGTGCCACCAACAATGATGACAGTCATTAAACAAGAATGAGGATAGTTTATTAGTGAGAGTGTACATGCATGGAGCTATTCCAAAATAACAGTTCCTTAATAACATCATATGAAGATAAATGATAATTGAATTGCTGAAGGAGAGTGAGGAAGTCTGGCACAGAAAAGGAACTGAACTTTTTGATCAATCCTACTTGTTGTGTGCATTTCTCTACAAATATCTTTAAAGAGAAATGATTTCCCTACGAGTA
>NW_005841915.1:382682-404815 GCF_000455745.1 Alligator sinensis | reverse complement strand
CCTACAAGTATCTTTCCATTTAAAAATCTGTTTGCTCCACACATACTCACATACACAGGGTCTTGTTACACATTAATTTTAGTTGGCTCCTGGAACTCTTAACCCCTGGATTGCTGGCACATTAACACCTGAAACTAGTTGTAAGCACAATTTAGCCATTCCAGTTGTAAACTTCAAGTTATGCCATTCCAGGGCAGGTTTCTCTCTGATTCGTGTTGCCCAGATTATGTTCCATTAGTGTGTGGCCAGTCGCCACAGAGGAGCCACCCAAATTGCAGTCCTCCAGCATCCAAGGATGTGCTGTCCTCTCCCTCACTCTCCTGTTCTGTGTGGACAGACTTTCCATCCCCTGAACTCTACTGCCTGAGGGGCGGTTCTGGCACCAAGCCAACTCCCCTCCTGCCCCCAGGAGTGCGACCTTCCCACCCTCAGGGGTGCAACCCCATGCAACATCCTGAAGAGCACACGCCAGCTCACAGGGCATGGAGAGGTCCACAAGTGGAGTCTGGTGGTGGAGGGCAAGGGGGCAAGGAAAACAAAGGTAGGGGCCAGATTGGGTCCCCATGAGCTGGGGCTTCCTTCCCAGGGCAGAGGCAGCAGCTTTCCAAAAAGTACCTTCCTCATCACTCCTACCTCCCAACCACCCCAGGAAGCCTGACCAAAACCCCCCATATCCCAATCCCAAATCCCAATTTATTAAAACATGAGAACTTCTTTAATATACTTCCTCTTTATTTCTTCTTAATTTTTTTAATGTATCCTTCAGTGGCTGACTTCCTTTGTTTCACAACTCTTCTCCCGCTCCCATTTCTTTTCCACCTCCCATTTCATTACTCACCCAATCCCATTAACTCTCTGCCTCGCAGCTTCATGTTCCCTCCCCCCATCCACAACCCTTCTGTCACACACCTCCACCTAAAATGGGGATAGATGCCATCATGGCAACTCACAGCTGGAGCTCCTAGTCAGGCCCCTACTTGCCAGCCCTCTAGTGGAAAGTCACAGCTGTGCATGTGCGGGCGGACAGTCAGAGAAGGTGGTTAGCCTTAAGGTATGACTGCTCCAAACCTGAGCTAGCATTAACACCGATCAGTCTTTGAGCAGCTCAAAGTGTAACATGTAACAAGTCCCGTGCACGCGCGCACACACGCGCACACACACACACACACACACACACACACACACACACAGAGCTGTGGCTTCAACTCTCCCAGCAACAATAGAAACTTGACACTAAAGTTAGTTTCTAGTTTCATAGTTTTATGGTCGGAAGGGACCTAATAGATCTTCTAGCCCGACCCCCCGCCAGGGCGGGAGAACAACAAAAAACCCTAAAAACAAAAACGGGACTCAAATGAGTCCAGCCAGGTAAGTATCCAGCCTCTTCTTAAAGATCCCCAGGGTAGGGGCCAGCACCACCTCCCTTGGAAGTTGGTTCCAGCTCCTAGCCGCCCTAACTGTGAAGTAGTTTTTTCGGATGTCCAATCTGTACCTCCTCTCCATCAACTTGTGCCCATTACTCCTTGTTATGCCAGCGGGGGCTAGGGGAAACAGCGTCTCCCCCAAACCCTTCTGGTTCCCCCTAGTGAGTTTATAGACGGTCACCAGGTCCCCCCTCAGCCTTCTCTTGTGGAGGCTGAATAGGTTCAGGTCCCGCAGTCTCTCACTGTAGGGTCTGCCCTGTTGTCCCCGGATCATGCGGGTGGCCCTCCTCTGGACCCTCTCCATGTTGTCCACATCCCTCCTGAAATGGGGCGCACAGAACTGGACACAATACTCCAGCTGCGGCCTGACCAGCGTCGCATAGAGGGGGAGGATCACCTCCCTGGCTCTACTCGAGATGCACCTGTGGATGCACGACAAGGTCCGGTTAGCCCTGCCAACCATGACCTCGCATTGTCGGCCCATGTTCATCTTGGAGTCAATAATGACACCAAGATCCCTTTCCGCCTCCGTGCTCTCAAGTAGGGAGCTCCCCATCTTATAAGTGTGCTGCTGGTTCCTACTACCCAAGTGCAGCACCCTGCACTTGTCCGTATTGAAACACATCCTGTTCCTGTTTGCCCATCCCTGTAACCTATCCAGATCCTTCTGCAATCTCTCTCTCCCTGCTAGCGTGCTCACCTCCCCCCAAATTTTGGTGTCATCAGCGAATTTAAACAGGTTGCTTTCCACCCCAACATCAAGATCGCTGATGAAGAAATTGAACAGCGCAGGCCCCAGGACCGAGCCCTGGGGGACTCCACTACCCACCTCCCCCCAAGTCGAGTATGATCCATCCACCACCACCCTCTGCGTGCGACCCTTCAGCCAAGTTGAATTTTGAGTATAATTTCTTCATTACTAAAGTAAAAGACTTATAGCCTGTAATGTTCACAAGTAACTAAAGAAAACTAAGAGAGTGGTCTGTATTAGTCAGTGTATTGGTGCTTTAAAGCCAATTGCTGCACTTTAAACTGAGGTGTGTCATTTTAATGTGCCAGCATAAGCTGGGATTCAACCAGCATTGTCTCATACAAACTACAGAAGAGATGGCCTGTACTGAGTATGCTACATTTCATATATTTCATAGACATTAGGGGCTGGAAGGGACCTCATGAGATCGAGTCCAGCCCCCCTGCCATAGAATGATCCCAGCAAGATAAACATCCAAATGCCTTTTAAATAAGTCCAGAATAGGTCCAGAGTAGGTGCTTGCACCATCGCTGGTGGAGTCTGTTCCAGACCCTGATTACTCGGACTGTAAAGAAGTTTTTCCTTATAGAGTCTGAATCGGCCTTCTAAAAGTTTGTGGCCATTAAACGTAGTTATCTCTTGGGGAGCCCTAGCAAACAACTGTTGTCCCAGATCCTGATGTACCCCCCTTATATAATTATAGGCTGCCACCAAGTCCCCCCTGAGCCTTCTCTTCTCCAGGCTGAAGAATCCCATGTCCCTCAGCCTCTCCTTGTAAGGCTTGCTCTCTTGGCCTTTGATCATGCATGTGGCTCTCCTCTGGACTCCGTTGAGTTTATCCACATCCCTCCTGAAGTGGGGGGCCCAAAACTGGATACAGTACTCCAGCTGTGGCCTCACTAAGTTTTACTCAAGATGCATCGGTGGATGCATGCCAGAGTTTGGTTTGCTCTGCTGGCCATGGCATCACACTGGGGGCTCGTGTTCATCTTGTGGTCAATCAAGACCCCCAAGTCCCTTTCAGCTGTGGTGCTAGCAAGCATAGCACTGCCAAGCCTATAAGTATGATGCTGGTTTCTTCTCCCAAGGTGGAGTACCCTGCATTTCTCTAAGTTGAATGCCATCAGGGTTTGGTCTGCCCACTTTGCAAGCATGTCTAGGTCAGCCTGAATCCTCAGCCTGTCCTCCAGCATGACTGCCTTCCCCCATAGTTTAGTGTCATCCATGAACTTTGCCAGTCTGCATCTGATGCCCAAATTGAGATCATTAATGAAGATATTGAAGAGTACTGGCCTGAGCGCTGAGTCCTGGGGGACTCCATTGGTAACCCTGCACCACATTGATTTGTTCTCATCAACTAGTACCCTTTAGGTCTGACCCCAAAGCCAGTTCCCCAGCCATGGGACTGTGAGATGGTTGAGGCCACAGTTCCCCAGCTTGGTCATGAGGACATAATGGGAGATCAAGTCAGAGGCTTTCTTGAAATCCAAATAAATTATATCAGTCTCATTTCCCTTGTCCAGGCAATGCATCACCTGCTCACAGAAGGAGATGAGGTTGGTCAGGCAAGATCTTCCAATAATAAAACCATGTTGGCTGACATTCAGTACATTGCCTTCTGTTAGCCTGTTGCAGATGGATCCCTTGATAATTTTCTCCAAGATCTCTCCAGGGATGGACGTCAGACTGATAGGTCTGTAATTCCCTGGATCTTCTTTCTTCCCTTTCTTGAAGATTGGGACCATGTTGGCTCTTTTCCAGTCTTCTGGTACATCACCCAAGTGCCATGAGCTTTCAAATATCTTGACCATAGGTCATGCTATGATGTCCGCCAGCTCTTTCAAGACTCTCAGGTGCAATCCACCTGGGCCCATGGACTTACGGATGTCAAGCCTCTCAAGGTGGTCTATGTCAATTGTGGGCCTCTCTCTCGAGCCCTGGGTGCTTTGCATCCTGTCTGACAGTTTGACCCCCTGCTATATTTATTTCAGCTTTTTATTTCAACATGCTATAATTATTTCAGCTTTCCTGGGAGCTTATTTAAAGAATTGTACAGCCCAGGCTGTATCCACCCTGTTTATCATGAGAGCTCTTTTTATTGTTCATGAAAGTCACAACTCAGTTCTCAACTCCTACATCACTGAGGCTGCAGGTGAAGGCCAGCTGGGGACAGAGTGATATTGTTTTAATATTAGTCTGGGAAAAAGATGAACATACTATGGTCTCCTCTCATTAGGGATGTACCACTTGGGATTCAGTAACAGCCGCTATTGCTTTGTGTGTGCTCAATTCTATACTTCTAGGAAATTAGCCCCACACTGCCTTGCTTTCACTGAATGAGAACATCGAGTCATTAACTACCTTTGATCTAAAACTTGTTATGGTGTAATAATGGTCATGCTTTATCTTAGACCATTTTAGAGGTTGGTTTAGGCAGGCAGGCGAGACGGACTGTAAATGTTTTGATAGGCACTATAGTTCAGTTGTCATGGTTTTCAGCTCCCCAAGGATGCACGTACACATGGCACCCACAGAATGGTCATGTCAGCCTAGATTAATGGCAGTAGCATCCAGTCCCATGGCAGATATATTTGCTTTACGGTGAATTACAGAAAATGGCTGCTTTCTAGATATAAATTTGAAAGGAGGATGGAATCAATTTTGTGTCAGATGTGACTGCAACAAATACAGTACATACTGTAGGGTTGATCACTTGCATATAGTTCTTATAGATTGTGTATGGGTGGGTGGGTGCATTTAAAAAGAGAGCACAGCTTGAACCAAACAGGGAAGACCACCCTTAAAAAAATGTTTAAAAAGTTAGAAGCAACTCTGAAGTAATACCCACTTCTAATCAGAGAGGCTTGTTACATTATGGTATGGTAATAATGAACATGAATAACAACTTTATAATAAATAAGTACAATATAATGTATTACAGAATATATTATAATTTATTAATTCAATTAGTGTACTACATATTTAATGTGTTGTATGATAGGATCTATGTAAAATAATCCTTTATATTTTACATACATTTTTATTGCCTGTTCATGTTTATTTTTATTTATAGTTATTTTCATCTTTGAAAAAATAACAGTGTACAGTTGTTAGAATATGATACAGTATGAAGACATACCTGGATTGAACAATAAATACGCAATGATCTCTCCAAGTTGTGCAAGTCTTTTTCTTGAGTAAGACAAAGATCAAAAGCAATGGCCAAGTACAGACATTATACTTTGACCAGTATAAGTGGTCGGAAACTGGTTTACACCTGTAACAGAACAGAAGTTCGGCACACACCGACTGGTTTAAAAATGGTTGAACCCAGTTTAAGATTTGCTCCCCCCTGCCAAAGGGCGAATGTAGGTTCTGTTCTCTACTGATCTAAACTACACCACTTACAGAAAACTACGTAACTTAAATCAATTCCACCTCAGGCTTTTTGAATGTCTGTACTAGCCAATATCTGAATTTCATTGAGGCTCCCACTCCTCTAATTTTCCACCTGGGTTAAGGAGGCACAAGGATGGCAAATGATTTGCATCAGGTTATGCAGATAATGGATCAGCCCAGGATCTTCCTAGTTTTCAGTGCTTTGCACCAGCCAGTCCAGTTATAAAAACTCAGAGATTTTACTTGGTTTTACCTCTGTCTGAGAAGGCCCGTTTCATCTGAGAACCCTTCATCATTTCAAGGGTCCAACAGTACAATTGGATGCTCACTGAGGCGAAAGGCATTTCATATGGAAAAGCCACGCAGAATTGGATCCAGGGGCTTGATTCTGATTCAAACCCTGCATGGTCACTTACACTTAATCAAAATCAGATCCTAATGGTATCATTTCCCATAGATAGTGCAGAGGGCTCAGTAACTACATAAGGCTTTGGTCTTGAAAGATTTTTCCTCACATATCTTCCTAAAACATGAAAAGAAAAAAGAAAAAAAAAAAAGAAGAGCCTCACAGAGCTTTGATACTGAGGAAAATAAAAACTAGTCAATTGATTCTTCCCTATACAGAAACAGTGCTGCATCCAGAAAAGTAATGAACTGACAGCAGGACTCCAGGCAGAACATTCCCATGATTAGTTTTAACTATTCACATTTAGGTAAAGCTAAATAAAATGCTAACAGAGCACCCAATACTGCAGCTTTGCACTCCACCTGCAAACACTGTTCATCATCCATGCGCAGTCTCATGGCTCATTTTAACAATAATTGCTCTTCGAGCTGAAAGCAGTCAGCAAAGGGCCTGATAATAAACAGTAACAACAACAATGATACAATGAATTAGATTTAAATAGACCCTTTAATTTCAAAAGAATCCCCAAACACTGGGCTAGACTGTAATTGGCTCTGTGACTAACTTGCCTTGCTCATCAATGCAATCTCAGTCTTTGCTCTTTGCCAGGGCATTTATCATTGGAGCCTTTTTTTTCTTCTTTTTTTTTTTTATGGAAACCATGACTTCATTCTGGGCTCCTACAGCACACGGGTTGCAGGTGAAGGCCAGCTGGGGACAGAGCAGCATTTGGTGGGTTTAACATTAGCATAGATGAGGCTAACACATCTTGGCCCCAGGCCTTTGGGGATGAAACCTCTGGGATTCAGTAGCAGCAGATCTAGGTTTTTTTTATATGCATGATGGTGGTTTTTTTTCATAGGCAATTAGCCCAGCACAGGCTCACTACCACTGAATTCAATTGATGGGCGGTGCCAAGAGCTGTGCTGATGGAACCATAGGTCATTACGGGTCATCAGCAGGTTCTCTAAACACTAAGGAACAATGCTGTATCCCATAAGTTAAAGGAGCTACCCTTCTCTGCTTACAATAATAGGTTCTTACCATTAGCATATGCCAGCAGCTAGGAAGGACCATAGCAAAGTGGCCAATAGGGTTGTACTGGGCTCCCTAACAAAGCATAGCAGGGCTTAATAAGGGCCCTAACCCCAGGATGGGTATTGTCCTCATATCTGTTCCTTCTTGGACTGCCTACTTTCCCCTGGGATCAACAAGCAAACATCAGTCCCTCCGGAAGCTATGCTAGTTAGCTGCAACATATGCATTTCCTGCAGCATCCTACAACTTATGTACTACCACAGCACCTAGGACTGACGTCAGTCCTTTCCATGTGCTTAGTGTAGATTTTTTGTATGCTAGTTGTTACCTGTACCCACAGAGGGATAGATGGGAAGGAGGGCCAGGGAGCACAGATTCTTTCATCAGTTGGATTTAGGCACCTAATGCAATTCTGTTCCACCTTGTCCAAGTCCCTGAAAATCTGTACTGCATCTACTTTTGTAAAACGTTAGCATCTGGCCCTTAAGACTGAGTCACAAGAAAACAGCAAGGAAGGGGATTCACCCACCTTTTGTATTAACAGATTTTTCAGGGACTCGTGCAGAGTGGAACCGAATTGAACTTGGGCACCCAGGGCTACTTACACACCCAACAGGTAAAATTGGATCTGGTCCAGAGTCTCCCCAAAAGAGTTTGCTAGTAACGCTGTACAGTTGAAATGGTTTTGTTTGTCCTCAGTGCTGCAGTGCAGACCTACATCTGCTCCTATTCCTCAAAATTGCTTTTAAAGTGCCCTTGTCCTTAATTCTCTGCTTGCCCATTTATAGTACTGTGGAAGTATATTTGGCCTCAGTACAAGCGATATCCAGAGAGTCCCTACCCTCTGCATCCTTGAGTGCTCCAGTGAACTTTAGGGAGGTTTTTTTCATTAGTAATCTTATAATCTATTTACTTTATATTTTAATCTTTATTTTTTCCCAAACGTTGTAGCCTGAAAATAAAATAGATAATTAAGAGTAATACAATAGGTCACAAAGACTTGAGAATAGCTTTTCAACAGAATTTTAAACCACCGGTAATCTGCGTACCCAAGACCACTGCTGCCCACAATAGCATCTACACTCTAGTTTGTGGCCCCTTATGTATGGGGCTACCTCCCATATTTGACTTCCTGAAGCTGCTGTTCTCTCCTCCTTTAATTCACACCTAAAGACCTTTTGGCCAGCAACATCTACAGAAAGTTATCTGACTAATATCAACTTAATTGATGGCCATTTGGAGATCATCACCATCACCAGTATAACAGGACCTTCTGGAGGCCACAACCAAGACTTGAATCCACTGTGCTAAACACCTCACACACGCACTCACTCAACATGCCCCAAGGAGCTGATAAGACCAAGGTGGTGGCAAGGGTTTGCTTAGATTGTGCCTTCCTTGGGGCAGGGGCTATCATCCTGATCTGTGTTTGCAGCACAAGATGGTTGCTGGTTCATGAGCAGGACTCCTAGACAGTCATACACATAATTAGAGACATAATTGATAGCTGTTATTTTCCTCATTTGACAAGTAGAGAACTAATGCTCAGAAAGATTATGTATCGCCCAGGAAGTCTGTTGCAGTGCCAGGAATTCAGCCCAGAGCTCCAAGGTCCAGTCTGGTGCTTCACACAACAACATCCTTCCTTTTCTCTTGCTTCTTTTCACCATGAGGGTCCTACTTCACTTAGATTTTAAAGCCACTAGATGGGGAAAAACTTGTGAACACCACTTTGCAGGAAGTGGACATGACTAGAATAATACAAAGTAATGTAAATAAGACAACCATCCCCTCTCCCGCCCCTCTCTTCCCCCCACACCTTGTATTATACATGCAGACAAAAGCTGCCATTTAAAAAAAAATAACGGCGTCGTAATTTTTATGAAGTTAGACATATTTACAACAGCTCTTTAAAAAAGAGCTATTCATGAAATTCTGGATACATATGGGCATAGACTAGATTCCTACATTTTCCAGTACTAATCTTATCACTGTGAATATATGTGTTTTACACAGTGCATAAACACCTCAATATAGTTATTTCTTCATTACATCACAGCATCAGGGTAATGAATCCATTATGGTATTATTATTTGGAAGCCAAGTAATTGACCATGTAAACTCACACTTTCGTAAGAGAAGCTATTGAGTGTGAACTTCTTTACGGTACTTTGACATTTAACAACATACAACATTTTCATTTATTTTTTAAAGGCTATAAAAAGGCCATGGGTAAGAAATTGTGGCCTGAGCCGTTAATTTGAATCATCTATCATAAACCTGATGCAGTTTTCCCCTCTCAAAAGATGCATTATAGGAGACAACGGTGATAAATACTATTGTTAACCTGTGGGAATGTGGAAGAAATCTGACATCGCATCAGTTCTGTAGTGTTACTTTGCGATGTGGAAAACATGCAATATAAAATAGCTCAGTGGTGTAACTTTCATAGCCATAAAACAGTCTTCTAATTAACAACAGAGCAATAATTCTGATAAAGCTATCCTACGAACACGTACACACAATCTGTTGTCAAGATCCATTATCCCTTTTCAGCATGGTTTTAGGGTGTAATTGAGACACAAATGAAGGCTAATCTAGTGATTCACATGCTAGCCAGGGACCCTGGAGTCTCAGATTCAAATCCATGCCCCTACCCGGACTTCCTGTGTACCCCTGAGTAAATCACTTAGTCTTGTTGATCAATATTGTGAAAAGTATAAACATTTTGGATGCCACAGTTTCTGGCTGCCTGATTTCAAACACATTATGAAGGAGTCTAATCTTCAGAAAGTGATTGTGGTAACTGAGCTGAACAAGTGATTGAGTTCTCAGTTTCTTGGCAACTAACCTCCCCCACCCCCCACACACACACACAGACAGGTTTGATTTAATTTATTTAGAGTATTTTTTTTTTATATTTTAGCATATCAAAAAAATGAAAATCAAATCATACTGACTTCAGAATATTTTTATTTCTTTTAAAAGAAGTTTAAAAAGCAAAGTAGTTTTCAACAGAAAAATTGAAGCATTGTTTTGGGGAAAAAGCATCAAAAGAAAAAATGTTTTGATTTTCTACTTTTCAGAATAAATAATTCAGCAAAATAGATGCAAACAGACTAAACATTTTGGTGTTGTTAAACCTATATTTTTGGCAAAAACAAGTTCTAGCTAAAGTTATAAAGTTATTTCTTATAGTTTTCAGCCAGCTCTACCACTGAGTAGCTGCCCTCCGAAATACCAGGTTCCTTTTAGTTCAACCTGGACACCAAGAGGTGTGACAAGCAAAATTACAAACTGCTTTTCAAAAGGCTTCTCTTCCATAGTATCCCATCTTCAAAACAAAGATGAAGTTTACTACCATCAATGGGATTAAAGTTTAAAAAAATGTCACGTACAGCCACCAGCTTGAACACATCATTGATGTCTGCCATTCCCTTCTAGAAAAGGATGCCCATCTCAGGGTAACCATGGGGGACAAACCTGACCTAACAAACTTTATAGGCAGCCAACAACATCTCAAGCGATGGGCTACCAAACTCCAATTCCCACAGAGGCACTGGACCTTGCAACAAACCCAGATGCCTGCTGTGTCCCCACATCAGTACAGACCACATCCGCACTGGATGAAATAACATGGCTTATAATATCCAAGGTTCATTCACCTGCAACTATACCAATCTTATATATTCCATCATCTGCTCACACTGCCCCTCTGCTCTCAACATTGGACAGATGGGGCAATCCTTACAAGTCAGAATATATGAACATTGATCTGATATGAGTGTCAAAAAGACACAAAAACCGGTGGCAGAACACTTTAACCTCCCAGGACAGTCCATCACTAGCCATGGGGTAGCTGTTCTTCAGCAGCAAACCTTTAAGAAGCTGACCTGAATGGGAAATTGCAGAACAATAAGTCATCCACAGACTAGATGAGATTGAGTTACGTAATAAGCATGCTTTAAACAGCAGCTATAGATTTTTAGCTCATTACTTGGACTACGTTTTTTTGTGACCCCTTTGTTCCAGTGGGTTTTTTGCTTGTATGTCTCTCCCAGTGTTGCCCTTCTTGCCACCTTTTTTATCAAATCAGTTTCTCTATTCTATATACTGCTCTGTGCACATCACCGCATCCAATGAAGTGATCTCCAGCTCACAAATGCTTATTCTGTGAATGTGCAACTGTGCACACACACAACACCCACATATATTAGAATAGTCTGAAGTCAAGCAGAAGGCAGGGTAGATTTGCACCTGATCAACATAGCTACCTCTCTCTGCTCAAGTTTTCAAACACAACAATAATAGGAAGCATATAAGGAAGGCTTGTAGCTAGGTATGCCAAACCCTTGAATGTTCAGGTTTTGAAGCCAACTTTGACTTCAAAAGTGTGGAAGTTCTAGGTTATAAATGCCAAATTGGGTCCTTATTCCTTAACATTTTTTCTCTTTCATAGATTCATAGATGTTAGGGTTGGAAGGGACCTCAATAGATCATCGAGTCCGACCCCCTGCATAGGCAGGAAAGAGGGCTGGGTCTAGATGACCCCAGCTAGATACTCATCTAACCTCCTCTTGAAGACCCCCAGGGTAGGGGAGAGCACCACCTCCCTTGGGAGCCCGTTCCAGACCCTGGCCACTCGAACTGTGAAGAAGTTCTTCCTAATGTCCAATCTAAATCTGCTCTCTGCTAGCTTGTGGCCATTATTTCTTGTAACCCCCGGGGGCGCCTTGGTGAATAAATACTCACCAATTCTCTTCTGTGCCCCCGTGATGAACTTATAGGCAGCCACAAGGTCGCCTCTCAACCTTCTCTTGCGGAGGCTGAATAGATCCAGTTTCTCTAGTCTCTCCTCGTAAGGCTTGGTCTGCAGGCCCTTAACCATATGGGTGGCCCTTCTCTGGACCCTCTCCAGGTTATCCGCATCCCTCTTGAAGTGCGCCGCATCCCTCTTGAAGTGCCTCTTGTACAGCCTGTTCACATGTGTTGCCATAGATTAGATAAACCAATTCAACTTGTGTATATTATAGCCTTGTTACACCTCATGCTGTAAGCCAGGGGTCGGCAACCCCTGGCACACGTGCCAAGCATGGCAAGCGAGGCCATTTTGCTCGGCATGCCACGGCCAGCCCTGGCTCTGGGTCGCTGCTGTCAATGACAGAGGCCAGGCTGCTGGGAAAGGTCCAGCACAGCCCCGCAACCCTCCCAGGGGGCACAGGCCCCCAGATCCATGCGCGGGATGATAGCAGACTGCTGCTGTCAGCAAGTGATACGAGTTTTGCTTTGAACAGTTTGAGGTGCAGTTTACCAGAAACCCCTGCACCTATCTCCTAGAAACTTGTCAGCCATCTTGCCCTCAGAAGGGGCTACCATCCCTGCAATTTTCATCCAAATCAGGCATGAACTGAGAAAGGTATAGGCATTTTCATGATTCCCCATTACAGCCTATGGGCAAAACATCAAAACGCATCAAAACAGTTGCAACTAAATGAAACAAAACAGTGCTTCAAAACAACGAAACGAAACACTGTCCCTTCAAAATGGCAAAACGGAAGTCAAAACGGAACAGTGCTGTTTCGCACAGCCCGATGGAATAGCTACAGAGAGTGGCCACACCTTAATGTAACTGGAGCAAAATCAGACCGATTAGAGATAATCCTGCCCTGGAGCACTGCAAGTTTAAGAGAAATAACAAGTGCTTTAAGCCACTTAAAAGGTGTTAACGTGTAGCCAATCCAGGAGTTAAGAGCTCCAGAGCTGCCTAAATTACCACGTAACAAAGCCCTAACAAGGGACTTACTCTCTTATACGGATTTCATAGTAGTTATACACGTCTCAGTTCACACCTAAAAGATTACCCGTGCAAAACTAACTGTAAAAAACAAAAAACAAACAGAAACAAACAAACAAAAAGTTTAAATCAAGAGATGAGCATCCATTTACTCACAGGTTGGACAAGTTTAACCAAGTATACATGTAAAAAAATAAAATCACGTGTTCAGTTAACCTAATATCAGTCCCTGTGTGTATCGAGTGATATAAAAGCCATAAACACTCATAAATTAGCAATAATTCTGACTGGAGATACATGGTAACGAAGATCTACTTCAAATCCTAGATTCCCTCCCACACAATAGCTATGCCATATTTTATCATAATGAGAGAAGTCTGATCATTTGTACTGAAGAGCCAGTTTGATTAGAGCTTGAAAGTCATCATTCACGTCCAGAACATGACACCATCAACAACACGGTACAATATTTCAGAGCAATATGCAAATATAAGGTTTAAGGAACGAAACAGCAGACACAGAAATATAGCACAGGCTCTTATAAAAATCACCACTACCATAAATGGCATTTCAAATGAGTACAGGACTAGAAGAGCAAAAGTATTATCAGGAGGAAAGGGGGAAAAAAATAGTTTGAAGTAAGTATCTTATCCCAAATGTGATTACCTGTAATGATAAACTAACAGCAACATTAAAAGCTCCCACTAACAGAAGGCGTACAATGGGGCTTTTATGATTTAAATGAAGGACACTACAAACAACTCTTTGATAGCCTCACGCTGGGCCCTTGTTCTGCTGGAGTCAGACTTGATTAGGAGTGCACGTTCCCTCTTTTATGAACACCTGTGTCTAAAGCCCACAAATAATTAGCTTAGCCATACCATTTCACTCCAATAATGGTGTAATTTGCCATGCCTTTCAGACCCAGGACAGCTGGTGCTATTGAAAATCACCTCAGGATTAGGCCTTAACTCCCAGGCCTTACTCTTTGGGGGCTTCTTAAGTATCCATGGCAACATACATAGGCTGCAAATTATCACCTCTAATAATAACTGGTAAAGTCTATCTTATTTTATTCTGGTTATATCCATAATAAAAGATAACACATGAAAATTGAATAGAAGTCTGTGAGCTGAAAAATATTATTACCTTGTCTAGGAATGAATAAGTAAGAACAGATGGAAGGGCTTTTGGCTGTACGTATTTTTAATCGTACCTGTTCACATTTGCTTTTGACTTTTAGAGAGGGAAAAACACAGCTCTGTTTGAATGTAGTGGGGAAATTACATTAACAACTGAACTGGTCAGCGCTAATTGCTGCCGTTGCCTACAGCTGCGCAATAACGAGAAGGTGGGTAATTTTGCAGGGGGCTCCTCCACCATAAGGAGCTGTGAAAATGTGCTCCCCTCGCTCCGACCCTGAGTCCGTTCTGCAGCTGGACTATTGACAAGTGAACACAAATTTGACAGCACCAAATAGTGACGAGCATGCACTTCATGGGACTCCTAAACACTTCACTGGTCACTTCAACTTGATTATACCTAATGAAAGTGTGACAGGCAGGCGGCAAAAGTGGCTAGAGGAAAAGCTACGGCTATAGGGGGAGTTCCTAGCACACCAGAGCTACAGTTTTACCATATAGTGCAAGGCTCTGCACGGGGAAGGCACATGCCCTCATGCCAACTTCTTTCCTATCCACCAATAGATGGAGAAGAAAAATTGCCCCTAAATACCACAATGATCGTCTGCAAGCCTGGACGTAGAATGAGAGGTTACTCTGTTTCTTCATTAAAGGCTTTGTAATCCTTTTGTATTCACCATTTGATTTGAAGAGAAGCAAAGGGAAAAATCTGTCCTCCAACAGCTTGTCTTGGCTGAGCTGTGAAACAGTCACAAAGTTATACTGGGGTCACCCTACCACTTTGGACTGACCAATACTTGGCACATCATAAAAGTGTCCCTAAAATATTCCCTGATCCCCACAGTGAGCTCACAGGATTTGCACACACTGCAATCCCTCCCCTAGAAAAGGAAAAGTCTCAGGTGGCTGTGCAAAACCTAAAGCAGCATGAGGCCACCATTGCTGACAGAGGAGTACCCAGGCAGAATACAGAGTAGCCTGAGTAGTTAAGTAGCCAAGGAGCCCCCCAGGGTACACGGCCACAGAGGCTGCTTTCTTCCTGCTAACACACTTTGCATGGCAAAAGGAGTTTGCAGTGACAAGTATAAAAAACACCTTGAATTGTCAAGTTTTTTTTTTTTAAGAATAGAGTATATTTATAGACCCTATTTAGTTGGAAACATAGACGTGAAGATTGATGTCATAACTGCACTTGGACTAGGCATCAACAGGCAGAAGGAGCAAGATCTAGACTTATCTGGTCTAGCTTCCTAGAGTCAGATCCTAGAAAGTGTCAGATCTCATCATTAACGCCAGATGGAAGGCAAAGCCCTCAATATTTGGTAATATCTATCCCTCAAAGGTCGGCGTGCTGTTGATGTATCCATCTGGAGAAATTAGACACAATTTACTTTCTACATTTGGGTAGCCGACAATATTTGTGGACTGAGTGTCACCTTTGTGCAAAAATGTGCGAAAGAGAGAGGCAGGCCTGGGAAATATGTAAAAACATGTTAGCTGCATGCATTTCCTAGTCAGAACCTCTCCTGAGGTTGAGACATGCTTGACACAGTTGAGAAGGTGTAGGTGGTAGGAAGATGACTTTAAGGGTCCTTTGGAGTTATTTAAGTATAGGCAGGCCTCAGGATGAAGCAAAAGCAACCTGATAGTGGCTCTAAATGATGTCCGATTGACTGTAAATTCCACCCCCCGCCCGCAATCCCTGAGCCTTTCAGGAAGCCCAGGGTTGTCCAAACTCAGAAGCAATCCAGCCACATTCTGCTTTCACCAGGAATTAGCCCCTGCGCATTAAGGCCAGCTCAGGAAAGAGAGCACAAAACTCTGCATCACTTGGAGATCCCCCAAACCCCGTGCAGTTTTAGACTCTGTTACAGGGTAGACTTCCCCTTTAAGGGTGAGGGGGCTTGTGGGCAGCCAGCCCTCTTTGATTATCACATCCCGCTGAGAAAGGAATCAGGTGTTTTCTATAAAGGGCTGAGCAAACACAGTTAGAGAAGTAGGAGGGAGGCTGGTTTCTTTGACTAGCCCTGGAGCAGAGAACTACAGATGCGGAATGGAAGGCGCCTGGGCCCCTGCAGCTTGGGTCAGGGGAATAGCTTTGTTTTGTGTGACTTTGCACGGTTTTTTGTTTGAATTAATAAACTGTGTCCTGAGGAAAGGGCCTGAAAGGGCTTTGGTGCCCCATGACTTCTTTCAGGACTGGGGAAACAGGCTAGCAGCCTGACAAGCTGCTTTGTACTGCCATTCTGCAATTCAAAGCAGGCAGCAGCCAGAATCCAGGCAGACCCAGTCTCTCTGATTTCAGTGCTAGGCAATGCTTGGAATCGTAGGACATGATAGATGTTGAAATTCTGTCCTTGGTCACTGCAGACTCTTATGGGCTGCCCTATTTGGGAGGGAGGGATCTTTCCCTTGCAAACCACTATGTTAAATATGATCCCAGTATAAAGTATTATCTTGCCTTACCTTGTTTTCTAAGTGCATGCCTATTGCATAAAACTGTCTCCTACTTAAGAGTCTACATAATATTCATACCACTTGCATTACAGGAGGCACTGGAGGGAAAAGAAGCAAGGGTGTCTGCTGGGGCAGATACACACGGGAGAACATGAAATGGGCTGCTCCCATAGTGTGCTAAGTCCCACAGGACTTAGCCCTATAAAGAACATGAAAACAGCTGCCCAGGACAGACAGGGGCAGATCTTTGTTTGTATCCTGAGTGATGTCTAACAGCAAAGAGCAGTAGCAGTCTCATCATGCCAGGTGCTGTACAAACATGGGATAACTGATGCTCCTAGCCCCAAGGTGTAGACAAGTAACTAGACAACAGGGACAAAGGAAGTGTCCCTGTAACAAGTAACTAGACAACAGGGACAAAGGAAGTGTCCCTGTAACAAGTAACTAGACAACAGGGACAAAGGAAGTGTAGTACAGTACAAGCTTTTTGTATCCTAGTGTTTCACAACCTGCTTAACTTATAGAGAAAGATGAGCCATGCAGCTGCTTATGCAGCTTTTTCTTCCAAGGGTTCCACTTCTCTGCTCAGCTGGAGTCCATGCAGCTGATGAGAAAAGCAGAATCCTTTAGAATCAAAGCAGCAGCAAACATCTGGAACATCTCAGGAGTTCCTTGTTTGTTAACCCTCATCATTTAAAGGGAGCCTCGGCACCTACCTCAACGAGAAACCCAGGTTCCTCTGTGTCACTGTCCCTATGTAAAGGCTAGGGATAGACATTCAAAAAGCCTGAGCCTGAAGTGATTCAATCTTTGCAGGTTAGTCTAACCTGCCTAGGTTGAACCAGTTTGCAGCTGTACAGGCAGTCCCTCTGGACTGAAGAAATGCAAGCACATGCCTGCAGTGGCTCAGGCTAGAAGCTGAAGGGTGCTACAGCAGCCCTCCCTTCCCTTTCAAAGTGCTAAGCTGAGGTGGGGTGTGGCTAGGCCCTGGCAGGACCTCTGATTAGGGAGGTGTGTAAACCGCAACCCTGCCTGCATGGTCCCAGGCTTTTCCCTGCTCGCTGCTCAAGGGGTAGGAGTGTTGCCAGCCCCCAGCTCCCAGCTAGCATTCTGAGGGAAAACATCTGTTGATAACACTGAGCTTTTCAATCTCCCTCTCCCTGCTTCTTCATACTGTCTGCAAACCTGACAGGTGAGGGAGCCAGCAGTGAGCTGATAATGCAGCGTTTATTGGCCCATCAACAAAATAAAAGCCTCTCTTATTAGTTCAAGCTCTTAATCAACTTTTTCCAAGGAAGGCATGGCCCTAAGCGGTCACTGTTCTGTCTGCCTGTCCCAGTGAAATTGCACACACACACACACACCTCTCAGCATTAGCTAGCATACCATATGCCTAGGGTCCATGGGGCTGGGGACTGTGGGAGGTGGGAGGGACGGAGTGGGAAATCCCTGCTTGAGCAGGAAGCAGCGAGGAGCAGGGGGGTGGGGGCACAGGGAAGCCAGGCCAACCCTACTATGCCTTCAGTCTCTGCTGGAGCTCTGACTAGGGAGCAGAGGGGCAGGGCCAGCTCTGCTCTCTGGAGCAGACAGCACAGCCCAGGACTGCAAAGCATCTGGGATGCTGGGGGACTCTGATTTAACTTAAACCAGAAAGGGGTCTGAGACAGACATTGCATAAACCGGTTTGACCAAATCAGTTAAGTCATTCAACCAGGGTTATCTTAAACCAGTTTCAGCCATTTTGAAACTGGTTTATGTGCACTGAACTTATGTTCTGTTACAGGTTTAAACCAGTTTCTGATCACTTAAACTGGTTTATGTGTAATGTCTGTCCCTAGGCAAAAAGATGAAGTGATCTGCCTGGATCATTCAAAAAACGGTGGCCTAGTCAGGAACCAAAGTCAGATCTTCTGAATCCATTTTCTTAACATCAGGACCTTCCTCAATTGACTGTAATGCACTCTTCCATGTACCTTTTCAGAACATTATCAGTATGCATCACCATGGATCCTTGGCTGTGTGATCAACTCAGTACCTTCAGAGGAGATGGAGAGTTGTGCAATACAGAGAGGTGATGGACAGCGAGGGGAAAGTGTGGAAGAGGTGGAGCAGAAGGGCAAGTCGCACTCAATCATGAAAGCAACATTTAGAGATTATCACAAAAGTCAGGTGCGCAAGTTCACATCACCCCTATGACCAGCACTGACATGACAGATTAATTCATGCATGACAGTGACCTTGGCAGCATTACAAGGATATTTTCCCAAGGATGAAATGTTCCTGTATAATATCTTCAGTGTATTCAGCAGAAATTGGCTAACATCTGACATGCACAACATCTTCCCTCACTTGGAAATGTGTTTCTTGTGGCCAATGAAAACAATGCTTCATCAAAAACTCTCTAAGTTAAACAAAAACTATCACAGGAAAGTTCCTACCATGAGGCAGAAGAGCCAGCATTCCTGTGACCCAGCCCAAACCTGCCCTCAAGCCAGCCTGTCCTGTCTTGCTCCATCTCTGCTCTGGGCTACAGGTGCCAGTGGGGATAAAGGAGGAAAGGTGACCACCATGTAATTCCAGGTGCCAGAATAAATAAATTGAAGTTCTTGCAGTTAGCAGACCTACAAGTTTTTCCCTTGAGATGCTGTATGTTGGTTTCTGGATTTGAACCTCTACTGGGGACTCCTAGATTCAGGTATCTTCTAGAAACCATAATATTTACCAGCCCTCAAGCAAAACCAGACCCCTCCATAACAGACATGTTCTTTTATTTCAGTGAAAAGAATATATTTGCTCAGAAGCTAACATTTCCTTGTGGTGTTCTTCAGCCACAGAAGGTAAAACAGAAATAAGACATAATAAATCTGCAGATATTTAGTACTTCTTGATTGTCACTATGCTGCTCGCCTTGGCCACAAACCACATCATAGGAATCAAGGGGAACTCAGATCCTCTAACTACAAAAGTGCAGCCCTAAACACTTGAACTAAAAGGGAAGTTGTGTTGGCTAACAGCAATATAATACCTATGATATGCACACAGATAATTCCAGTTCCTATCCAACAGAGGGCAGGACTATGCATTTAAGTTGAAATCCAAATTTCAAGAGGATTTGAAAATTTTAAATTGAAAAACACTTAAGCATCCATGTTGAAAAATCTCTGGCCTAGCATACCTTGTCTAAATCCAGAGTTATAGAAAGAACCTAAATAAAAGTGACTATTTTTTCCAGAAGTGTGAAAGTCTTATACTTGGGCATCTATTTTTAAAAACCTACATTTGAAGATCTTTGGAGAATGAGATTTAAAACAAAAATGCTTTTCTAAACTTGACAAATATTCTGTTTGATTTTTATCATTAACAAAGTCTTGGCTTGTTTGACATGGTTGGCAAAGTCCAAACTAACTTACTGGGTGCCTGTTGTTTTAGTTTCTCTCTGACTTTTTCCAGAACTGGATGTGATTTAACATGGAAAAGGGTCACTGCAGATCATATTTTTTGTACTGCTCATGTGTCTCTGTGCATTCACCTTTGCCTTTTGTAGCAAAACATTCTATTAACTACTATCCTCAGGATAAATCAGACTCTAGAGTTCTGACTGCTGGGAACTCTCCTTACTCATGGCCCATTTCTTAACCAGGTATATATATCTTCAGGCCTGACCCTGCAAAGTAACTCTGTAATCTCAAGTCCCATTTCAGTCAAAGAGTTGAAGGTCCAGGATAGCTCTTACAATAGAGTTACACCCTACAAGGACACCATTGGGAACCTCATACCAGCTCTGGAAGTAATAATAATGCAGGCAAGTCCAGACAGATCTAGGCTGACTCAATGTCACTATTATGAGCTTCATTTTTTGAGTAATGTCAGTGCACTGCTCAGTTCCAACACACAGAGGAAAACATTATTGTGCCCCTGAACCAGTGAGAATCAAGCACTCTCATTTGCATCCTGGTTGGCCATATTATACCACATGAGCTTACCCAGGAGGGCAGAGTAGAATTTGACCCTCATTAGATCCAGACAACACAATTTAAATTTCAGATTCTGCTCTTAGTTATATCACCATGAATGGTAGTCACAGATTCAGGAATGAATCCGTTTAAGTCCACAGAATTGCAACAAAACCTCAGCAAAAAAAGGCAAAAACTGCCCTTTTGCCATAGAAGATAAAGTTTGATCTCAATAATCTTTTATTTAAAAGAAAGCATATACTTTGGCACATTATCGCTGAATGCCTGGGGAAAAAAATGTGTTTTAAGGGAGAAATTGTATGGTACCGTAGTTCTACTTAGCAGTTAATGGACTAGTTAAAAAAAATCATTAATAGGCTTGAGCTTCTATGGAAACCAAATGGCATTAAAATATATCATATTATCTCTCCATTCATGTTGAAAGCATTTTGAAAGAGATCAGGTCTCAGCAAGTCAATGTTTGAACCAAAGAGTCATCCATACTGCGCTGAAGTATAGTGAAGTGCAGTGTCAACATTTCACAAGTGAACTCTACTACAGTGTATGAAAGAACGATTATTATGTGAGATGTGAGGGTTGTTCTCCATCTTTGATAATCTGCATGCAAGACAATGTACCAAAGCCTCTGGAATAGGGATAGGGAAAGGAAAGAGGAAGCAGGAAACAGTTAATTAACAAATGGATATTTTGGGACTGTCTGCCTTAGCCCTGTTTAAAGAGACAGTTTTCCTTATCCCATCCTCTAAAAAAGCATGCTGGAAAAAAGTTCCTGTAAGATGGCAAGACTATACTGGCAAAGTCTGTAGGGGAAATTAATAGTTAGAGAAGAAGGATGGCTTAGTGTGTAGGTACACGCATAGATTTGAGAAGACTTGGATTTGGTTCCCTGGGTTACCCAAGAACTGTATGAGTGCGTCACTGAAAAGAGCCAGACTCAGAAAGGCATTTAGGCACCTAAACATTTATTCCTTTCAGTGGGGTTGCAACAGAAGTGGAGATGTCTAAGCAAGAGTTACACGCCCACATAGCTGTCTGTCTGACCCCTGCCTCTCTGTTCCTCATTTGTGAAATGAGAACAGCACTTCTCTTCCCCGTAGGAGTGCCATACAGATAAACACATTAAAAACTGGATATGGAGGTAGCAGGGTCTATATATGTTTTTAAGATATAGGCAGCCAGAGTGGAAAGACAGACAGCTGGGTTTTGTGTGCATCTTCTACAGCACCTTCCATTTAAAAAAAACCTCAGCTAATGTTAAGGTTCACAATCAGTATGGAGCAAATAAATGAAAAACAAATGATGCATGGGTTTGGCTTCTCTTCCCATTTGAGAAATGTCCCAGTCTGTGTGTGCTCCTTGACAAATATCAAAAAATCAATCCGTATATTGATTGTGAAACTTGAGCCATGTTGCTTAACTGTGGTGTGTAAAATAAGGCAGATAATACTGTTCTTCGACTGAGTGAACCAGCACATCCCACATCCCAAGCCCTACTGCTGGCACAAAACTGGTTTACTGGAAAGATCTCCTACCTGACTTGGACATTTATTCCCTCCAAATCACTGTGCAGTGATACCCAGGGACTTGAATGTTCAGGAAAAGGAAGCACAACACAGTGCGTGTTCAGCTGAAGCATATTCACTGCAAAGAACTGTATAGAAACCAGTTAGCAAATGAAACACATGACAGAAGAACTGGAGAAAGCAATATTCAGAATATGAGTTGTGTCACACAATACATTAATATGG
>NW_005841915.1:357800-382651 GCF_000455745.1 Alligator sinensis | reverse complement strand
AATAGGCCACCCCTGCCATATTAAAGGCACTTTGGAAGCAAATGAAAAAAAAGATTGAGAGAAAGAAAAGCTTCAGAAGACAAGATATTTTCTAAAAAGACAAATGACTGCCTAACAGGGCTCTGAGCTTTACTTTGTATTAGTACCACCATTTAGCACATGGCAGACCTTATCCAAAAAATTGTAAAATCAATGAACTCCATGACTGATTTCAGTCAACTCTGGATTAACTGCAAGTCAACACCTTCTAACAGCCAAATCAGCAAATGGGTTTCCTCAGAATTTAAGTGTAATTATTCTCCCCAACACCTGTATCACCCCCAAAAATTGCCAGCTACAAGTAGTGTCCATTAAATTCAATGTGCGTTACTGTTGGATGAGGGAGTGGGGGTAGATCTCTTCTAATATACCTGCATTTTGGTTATAATTGAACCCACTGGGTTTCAGTAGTCAAGTAAGGACAGGCAGACCTACTGATTGCCGAAGTCATTTGCTGATATAATCCTAATTGTGCTGACCTGCCTCACACCTACAGGCATACCTAGCACGTTTCACATCTTGGGCACAACCCTGCCCTGGGGCAGGGTGAGTACCAGAGACCAAAGTGTGGGTCAACAGTGCCTGCCCTGGAGACAGAAAGACCTGGCTGCTGCTGGCACAGAGTGGGCTGCCAAGTCCTATTTGTTGCTGCTGCTCCTACCAAGTGGCATAGCATCCCTGCACCAAGCTGCTTCTGTTCCTGCTGCTTTACAGACACCCCCCCTCCCCAGGAGCTGCTGTTCTAGTGCCCACTCCTAGTGGGTACATGGGACTAGTGCCCTGCTTGCCCACCCCACCTCATGCTACTGCCCACACCAGGCCATAGACAAGCAGTGTTCAAAAAGCCCTCCTCTTCCTTAGGAGATATGTGATTTTTTTTTTCTTTTAGCAAGTAGTTTATGCCCTTAAATGCCCTTAAAATCTTTGGAATTCATCACAGCTATACAGTATTTGGGGTACCTCCTTCTCTCCTCTTGGAAATGGTCTGCTTTGCACAAACACTAAAATATTCATTGATCCAGAATGAATTCATACCCTGGTGGTTAGGGCAATCCAAACCAAATATACTCTTTGCCTGATTAGTGCAGGGTGAGAGAACCCAGGTGTCTCACCTTGCAGATGAATATCAACCATAATTGCATCCTGAAGGTTTCCCTCACTCCCAGTAGCTGTATGAAATACTTAGATATTAACTAAGTTAAGCATGAGAATTATTCACTTGCTTGCTGGCTAGGACCATCCTCTGGCCAGTGAGATGCTTGGGTTGTAGTCACTAGTCCAGGAAATGTTCCAAGACTTAATGCAAAATGGACCAGCATCAACAAGAGGGAATGACAGGAACAAGGACATCATATTCCATTGGTCGGTGGTTATAGAATCATAGAAAAGTAGGGCTCCAGAAGTTTCACAAATTTAATAGATTTTCAGGGTCAGAAGGGACCTCATTAGATCATCAAGTCCGACCAAGTCATCTAGCCCAGCCCCTTCCTCAAGGCAGGATCATTCCACCCAAAGCAGTCTATACAAATCTTTGTCTAACCTATTCCTAAAACCACACAATCAACCCTGTCACACAACTACAAAGCACAAAATGCCCAAAGACACGAAAAGCACCCTAACTTGCCACAGGAAAAGCAAAGGGATGAGGACTGTCAGCAGGGCCAGACACAGGCGTGGGTGGCTGGACAGAAGGGGGCCCAAAAATGGTTGTTTTTTTTTCCCCATTATCTTACTATTATCGTTATCTCTGGCAAAGGGGGCCCTGATAATAAAAGTTTGCCCAGTTTCGCCAGGAGTCTGGGTATGGTGCTGGTCATCGGTGTCCCACTGCAGTTAGGCTTGTAAAAATGCACTCAAGAGATCCAAAAAAGTGGGCCATGACCCTAGCTACAGAGAAAGACAAAAATCCCTACAGTCCATACCAACCTGTCCATGAAGTAAAACTCCCTCCTGACCTGAAATGTGGTGATCAGGCTGACCCTGAGCAGAAGGGAAAGACCCTCCAATCTGGAACCCCCAGGGACTTTAGTCCCAGCAAGAGCATTGCCAAGCCCCAATGCCAACACCCAAGGTTTCTGAAGAAGATTTTTTTAAAAAGAGATTGTTTCAATCTATGCTCCATGTAGGCCTGAAAGCCACCTTAGAAAAATGCTTAGGATAAGCAGCATCATTTTGTGCCTTGACATAACTAACACCACTAACTAAAAGCAAAGCTAGTGGGTCACAGTTTAGGGTAACCTATTTATAACCAATGTCAGCAAGAAAATTAAAAGAGGATGTGGTTTAGCAGTCTGAGACAGCAGGATGCAGGAATGCAGAAAGCAGCCTGACAGGAAAACAACTGCTGTAAAAGATGATAGCTGAATATTTATGACATAACCATAATCATATATGGGACATACAGACGAAAACTAAAAAAGTACATAAAAATCTAGGAAAAAACTTCAAGTTGGGGATGAGCGATGCACGGGAAAAGAAACAACAACTACTCAAACCCTGATGCTGTGAGGAATGCCTGACCAGCTGATATCACTGGTCAGAAGGCTCACATAAAAATATCTATATATGTTATGTCTTGCTTAGAAGTTAGGAATTTTATTTAAAGTCTCCCCCTGGGATTTGCCACTGGATGCATAGACAATGCAGCCAGCAATGCAACAGCGAATGACAGGCACCAGTCAACAAACCTGTCCCCACTTGGGAAGCCCCAATGGCTCCAGGCAGAGGAGCACCTAAGGGTGGTATAATGGAACTCCCTGGCTGAAGGAAATGTCCCCAGAAAAATGGATGAGCCAGAAGCCTGTTGGCCAATGGTACCCACACTAGTGGGACCACACCCATCCGGAAAAGGTGCAATTGCAGACCTGATAAGGTGGGTGAGTCCTTCAACTTAAAGTGCTTTTCTGGCTAGAAGCTGCAGCAGGCCTGTACCAATCATCTTGGCCTTCATCTTGCTATTGGAGTCCTATAGTTCCTGCTGAGAGAGAAGGTGGAGGGCCCATGGCAACCCCTTCCTTCTTTGTCTTGCTAGGCATATGTGTCAAAGGCCAAAACTTTGATACGACAAGGTCAAGCAAGGTCTCGAGAAGTTCAGCATTCCCACTGACAACTGTGAGAACCCTGCCCACAACCAATCAGTCTGGAGAAGCTGGGTCAAAGCTAGTGCTGTCACCACTGAGAGCCATCAGAGAGCCCAGGCTGAGGCCTGCAGGTGAGCCAGGAAGCAGAGTGTGCTTCAACCTCCATGATGAGTGGACTAATAGCCACAGTGGGAAAGCTGGCTGCTTGCACAACGAGCTGTTCTCCCACACCACTGCCAAGCACCACTGACTGACTGACTGACTTTGTCACATCTCATTCCATCTGTCAAGATGTTGGACAGCCATAGAGTGCTTAAATATTGGTATTGCTTATATCTTCAAGAAAATCGGGATTCTAGAATAGCCCCACCGATCACTGTAATCTATTCACCCCACTACTTAACTAAATGTAGTACAATACTATAGTCCAAACCAGGCAGAAGAGAGATTAGAGCTTCAGTGTTCTAATCATATTGAAAAAAAGGCAAAACCATGACTTTTGCCAACTCTCATCCTCCCTGCTTTTCTTTATCCAAGACCTAATACACTAGATACTACCAAGAATGTCTACCAGAGCAGGACTTGTAAGTGGGATATGCAGAGAAACACCAAACTTGTAAGTCCTGCTATGGTATACACACCAGGCAGTTTAGTACTATTGGAATTTGGGGGTTGTACCCAGGCCCCAAAGTAGCAGCTCAGGTGATTAGTGGATTTCATTGGAGGAAACAGGGTACCACATTTACTCCAATCTAAGATGACCCTGAATTTAGGACAACACTCCAATAATTAGATTCTATACATGGAATATGTATTACAAGGTCATCTTAAATTCATCCCCCCCGCCCCACTGCTGTGGGGAGCATGCAGTGTGGGGAGGTCAAGAAGATTGAACCCTGTTTGTATCTGCCTCCTGCCACCTCTATCACCTGCCTTCCCTACCACAGACCTGCCAGCCCCCACTTGCCTCCTCCATCTCTGCCCCCCACTCCCCTCCAGCCTCTGCTTCTCTCTCCCTCTCCCCTCCCCTTACTCTTGCTCCACACCGACAGCCTCCATCCCTATTCTAGCCTGGGGCACTAAGCATGGAGCCCAGCCCCAGCCCAGCCCCCATAGCAGCTGTGTGGGCTGCACACCACTGCTACAGGGCCCAGCTGGAGCCATGCTCAGTGCCCCAGGCTGCATTGTGTATGTAGCCTTCTAGCAGGGAGCAAGCGTAAAGGAGGAAGGGAGAGGGGCAGGTTGGGGAGCAGAAGCTGTATGAGTGTAAAACAGCAGCTGTGACTACATCCCCAACCCTGGGTGGGGGCTGGAGCCCAAGCCACAACAGCCATCTGCCCTGCCCCCCACCCCACCGCCCTTGTATTTAGTTCTAAGGTGAGGGGCTTTTTACCCTCAATGTTAAATAGGGAGGGAAACCTCATCTTAGAATGGAGTAAATACAGTACATCTACTCAGGTACCAGAAGCAGAATAGCTTCATTACCACACTATTCCACCAAGAATATTTAGTGGGTGGCAAAGGAGCTAGGGTTGTGAAGATCTTCAGATCTCCAATTTCAAGTGCTTCAAATCTAGTATGTAGGACCAGTGCTGTCCAGTCAATGGAGCAGGAATCACTGCATGCCTCTTAGCAGACTGTTTTCTGGCTCCCAAGAGCAACCGAGTTCTTCACACTTCATGTGCAGAGAGGAGGAGAACAGGACACGGTGGGATGCCACAAACCTCTGGAGGGTGTACACATTGCATAAAGTGCTTCAAAATGAAGTGCTTCAAAGATGTTCCCCTTTCTTTGCGGGTCATTTTTTAAATGTTTGGGCCATTTAAAGTGCTTGTTCAGCTGTGAGCATCTGCACCTTTGTTGTTTTCAGTGCTTCAAAGACAGTTGGAGCACTTCAAACAGCATGTCTGTCCATGCCCTTAGGTACCTAAAGTGGCAGTTGGATGAGTAAGTGGATTTAGCCCTTGGACAATAAATTGAAGTTCTTGCAGCGAATGACAGGTCACAGAACCTACAAGCTTTCCTTTTCTAGCTAATTACATAGTGTCCCACTATGTACTGCATCAGTAATCTCTTCATTCTTGTCCTTTCTTGTGTCACTAATACTGACTTCTGGCCTGCTCCTGGGTGATTCTAACCAAAGATTCAAAAGGATGTGACAAACCATGGGAAGAAAGATGCAGGCAAAAGTGAGAGTTAAAGAAAATGTAGCACTTTCTTTCATAAGACAAATACAGAGACAACTGAAGGGAGGAGGTCAGCAGAATAGCAAGAACCAGAGGGAAGCACTTTAAGGTTTCTTTTTCTCCTTCAATTGCCAATCTCTGCTTCGCCTCTCAGGACACCGGAAACTAGAGGGTACTGCACAGAGTTGTGTTACATCTCCACCTCTGTCTCTTTGTCAAGACTAATGAGAAAAAAATGTCTTTGGAACAGAACTGAATCTAACCAGGTTGATGCCTTTTTGCCTAGATAATTAGAAGTTCATATAATCGTGACACTGTTAATAATGCACTTTTCTCTTGCATTCTTCTTTTTATCTTCAAAGCTTATGACAAGCGTTAATTAATTCTTGTACCATCTCTGTGAGAGTTAGGTATTATCTTCCCCAGTTCAGTTTAGCCAACCACACAACATCCTGTGTCAGGCCCCCAAAATAATGAGATTTTAAAAATTATGTATGTATTTGCTTTCTGATGTAGGAGTTCTAGGTTCCCCAGCAAATTTTCTCTATTTCTGTCAATTATTAAAAACTTACTTTTAAATAAAAGCTGAGGACCTCATGAAATCACTTGACTGCAGGAGTAGAGAAGAAAAGAAACACAAAAAATTAGCAAGGGTCCGAATAAAATAGCAACATTCAACAACACTGTTTCATAGACATGGAAAGCAAAGCCACTCTCTTCCATTCGTGTATGAACACAAAATGGATGCAGCTGTTGAATAAGCAATGAGGTAAAAGCAAAGAGTAGGAGTTGAGGCAGACCTGTGCTATGATGCAACCAATCTGTGGTTCTGGCACAAAGTAGCCTTAAAGCTGGCCTAGTTAGTCAAAGGAGGATCACTCTATTATGTACTGAAGTAATGCCATATGGGACCCTCCAGCAGTCAAGACCTGACCTACTCCAATCCCAATCCTTACAACCAGCCACGGGGCATGACTGAGAGAAGAGGAACATTGCCAGGGATTCCTTGTACTGGCATGATACCAATTGCTATAATGGTCTCATGGGGTTGTTGGCAGCTGGCACAAATTAGGGTAGCCCTCAGGGTATGTTAAATTAGGCTGGATATACAGCTTAGGGGCACGGCAAGACAAAGGGGCTTAAAGATTCTTGGTGCCATACTGCACTGGTCCACAGATGGCTGATAGGACCTTTGGCAGTATGTCCACATTGAATCTGGTAGTCATTTTTTAGCATACGTTACCTAACACACATGTTCCTTACGTAACCTCAGGTTTACAACTTAGTTAGCACATGGTAAAGTACAATTAGTTGTAATGTGGACCGAACCTCAGAACACTGTTCTGCTAAGTGCCAAGAACTTTGGACATTGTGGTTGGGAACAGTGATAGCAGTCCAAGTATACATTCCCAGGTTAATGCTGGTATTACCTAGGTCCTAGGTATTCATGTGACAGCTGAAGCTTCACTGCTACCCAGATAATAACTACCTTGGGTATGTCTACACCTTCTGCTATCACAATCCTGAATGACCTTTGTGATCCAAAATTTTTCAGCTAAGCGAGCTGATCTCCACGTGTGCAAATACAAGCCAGTTCAGGTAATCTCAGGCAGGTTTTATTAAGAGACCACATTATGGTTACAGTGAGCATCCCTTCAAGCTTCCCTAACCATGACCTTTCTGTTCCTCTTAAGGAGCAAATGAAACTGTGCTAGTGTGATGGCCACCATCTTGGTAGCTAACTAGGACTGAACTGAGGACTTCTAGAGCTAAAGAATACAAGTTTCCAGAGCTAAATAACACAAAAGTCAGGTTGTTTCTCCTCCAAATATTCCCCCTCTAACATTATCTCAGCCTTAACCTTCATCTTGTATATTTTATGGAGCATATGTGACAACATGATCTGTATGCAAATATGTCTACACATTTATTGGTGTGTTACAACTTCTTCTTTATCTCCATTCCTAGAAAAAATGATTCCATTACTGTAGTTTGAGCTCTTGAGGTCTCCTGTTCTGTCTCTGGTGTGTTAAGCAAGATAGCAATTGCCATGCACGCACACCAAGTACAGAAATGTGTGCTATATACTCATGGAAAGGTAATTATGAAATCAGGAGAACATCACATGCAGTTTGCTCCCATTTATCTAATGGTCCAATAAGTAACTAATTTTGCTAATTTGTGTCTACACGTTGCCATATGGTGACATTGCTACAGCACCGTATTTTTTGGTACTTCCTTTTGGAAGTACTAAAGCATGATTCAGTAACCACCCATACTGCACCATGTGCACAGTACCCTGTTAGATATTGCTGCTATGTCGCCATAGCGATGTGCTAAAACCCGGGAATGCGCCACTACGGTGATGTAGCTGCCGGTCATGTGTAGACCTACATGATTGCTACGTCACCATAGCGCACCGTATGGCAATGTAGCACAACACTATTTCACCGTAAGACGACCTGTAAATGTGCCCAATATGTACTTTATTGGGTACCAAACATAATACTGGCTTAGTTCCTTGTGTATCTGTTTTTGTTTGCTTTCCTTCATTTGTACCGTGCTGTATGGCTCATTGTGTCCTGACTACAACCACATTTCCTCAGCCACTACGCCCTTCCCATCACCTGATTCCCCTTTGCTGCTGATTTCAATTTCCATCCCTATAATACAATAATACACAGTATACAGAGAGCTCACGGTCCATTAAACCCCTGCTAATCTGACTCTAATGATATACCTACTTGCAGGTCCCTTATTAATGGCAGATTTGTTATCTAGAAGGTTCCTATTCAGCTTAGAGACTGGTGATCCCTGCAGTCAGCGGAAGCAACAGGAACTAACAAGTCTATTCATCTATCACCCGTTTGGTTATTTTTACCATGGGGTCATTGCAGGGTTGCAGCCATAGTTGTGGTGCTTTTTCCTTATTTTTCCCAACTTTCATTTGGATTACTGCACTCTTGTTTTTGTAAAGACCATGATGTCTAGTTCTTAGTGCAGCAGACTAGGAATCAAGACACCGGGGTTCTTTCCCTAAGTATTACTCTGTAGCTGACCTGCTGTTTGACTGTGGGCAAGCAATTTATCCTCTGTGCTTGCTTTTTTTTATATACAGCACTTTTCTATATACAGCAGAGATAGTTTATGTGGACTTTCAAAAAACCTTTGACAACCCCCTTATGAGAAGCTATTAAGGAAACTAAGTAGTAACGGGGCAAAAGATAAAGCATTGTCATGGCAACTGGCTAAAAGTCAGAAAACAAAAAGTGAGAATAAATGTGTAATTTTTAATCTAATCAAAAGGCGAACAGTAGAACTGGTCAACAATTTTCTGGCAGAAAGATTTTCTGAAGGAAATGCAGTTTCTTCAAAAATTAAAAATGTCCATAGGAAATCTTGATTTTGCCAAAACATGTTCAATTTTTCCATAAGGAAAATTAGTGTCAACCAAAATCAGAGTATTTTGAGATACACAGTCAAGCCAGGAAGCCTAGATCATAGAAAGGACTAACAGCCTCAGACTCCCAAACTACAACTCCATAAGGCACTGTGCTAAAATGCATACAGTTTAATGTTGAAATGACTCATAATATCATCATAGGAAAGTAGGGCTGGAAGGGACCTCACAAAGTCATCTAGTTTAGCTCCCTGATCAAGGCAGGATCACCTTGTTCTTGCATAGGTGTTCCACAATAGATTCTTTCAGGACCTGCTTCACAATCTTCACAGGTGTAGAGGTCAAGTTGATTAGTCTGTAGTTCCCCAGAACCTCTTTCTTTCCTTTCCTAAAGAAAGGCACTATATTTCCCCTTTTCTAGTCATCCTAACCTTCACAAGTTCTCATAAAGGATAGCAAATGGCTCTGAAATCACCTCAGCCAATTCCTTCAGTATCCTCAGGTGCATCCTGTCTGGCCCTAGCCAACTTTAAAGCATCTAGGTTCTTTAAGTAATCCCTAACCTGGTCTGCCTTTACTCTAGGCTGTTTGTCTGCTTCCCTAGCTCTGTTGTCAACTGTACTCATCAGCTAGTAGATGTCCCTATTTGTGAAAACCGAAGTAAAAAAGTCATTAAATACTTCAGCCTTCTCTGCATCATCTATGATTAGATAGCCTTCTGCATTCTGTAAGGGACCTATGGAATCCCTGGTCTTCCTCTTACTTTTGACATACCTATCGAGTCCCTATTTATTGTCTTCTACGTCTCTTGCCAGCTGCATGTCAAATTGTGCTTTGGCCTTTCTAATTTTCTCCCATGGAATACTCATACTTGTCCTTAGTAATAACCAAGTTTCTACTAGTAATAGGATTTCTTTTTGAGTTTCAGGTCCTTGAAGAGATTCCTGTCTAGCCAGGCTGACTTCCTATCACACTTCCCGTTCTTCTGTCTCATCAGGATAGCTTGATTCTGTACCCTTGAAAGGGCCTCTTTAAAGTACAGTCAGCCCTCCTGGACTCTTTTCCCCTTCAGGCTTGCCTCCCAAGGGATCCTGCCCACCAGGTCCCTGAGTTTTTTCTCAGTTTCCTTTTCTAAAGTCGTGTCCTTATTCAGATACGCTCCTTCCTTCTTCCCCTTAGGATCTTGAACTCTTAACATTTTGTGGCCATTGTCACCCAAGTTACCTTCCACCCTCACGTTCTCAACCAATTCTTCTCTGTGTCAGCAGTAAGTCGAGAAGAGCTTCTCCCCTCTTTGCCCTCTCCACCATCTGAATCAGAAAAAGGTATCCCCAACACACTTCAGGAACTTGTTGGACTGCTTTTGCACTGCTGTGTTTCTCTCCCTTCTGATGTCCCAATAATTAAAGTCCCACACAAGGACCAAGTCCTGTGATTTGGAAGCTTCCATCACTTGTTTAAAGGTCTCATCTACTTCCTTCTCCTGGTTTGGAGCCCTGCTGCAGTTGCCCACATGATATTCCCCATGTTGCTCTACCCTCTGACCTTTACCCAGAGGCTTTCAATGGACCTACCTTCTACCCCACACTGCACCTCAGAAACATATACATCTCCTTTATATATAAGGCAACACCTCCGGCCTGCTTTTCCTGAACAAGCTACAGCCATTCATAACCATACTCCATTCATGTGAACTATCCCACCACATCTCCATAATACCAATTACATCATAATGCTGTGATTGTATTAGGGCTTCCAATTCTTTCCTGTTTTTCCCTGTACTTCTTGCATTAGTGTATAAGCTTGTCAAGTATCTAAACTATTTGACAGACTGTCCTATCCTCTCCATGAAAACTTTGTTAAGGTTTCCATTATTGCTTCCCTTTATTAAGTTGTTATTCAGCTCTCCTGACCCACAATGAAACATTTTGATCTGGGGATATAAAAAATATTTTATTTTGATCAAACATTTCAAAATAAAAATGTTTAGATTGACTCCAAGATGAACATGGGCCGACAATGCGAGGTCACGGTCGGCAGGGCTAACCGGACCCTATCGTGCATCCACAGGTGCATCTCAAGTAGGTCCAAGGAGGTGATCCTCCCCCTCTACGTGACACTGGTCAGGCCACAGCTGGAGTACTGTGTCCAGTTCTGGGCACCCCACTTCAAGAGGGATGTGGACAACATTGAGAGGGTCCAGAGAAGGGCCACCCGCATGATCTGGGGACAGCAGGGCAGACCCTACAATGAGAGGCTACAGGACCTGAACCTGTTCAGCCTTCACAAGAGAAGGCTGAGGGGGGACCTGGTGACCATTTATAAACTCACTAGGGGGGACCAGAAGGGTTTGGGGGAGACCTTGTTTCCCCTAGCGCCCCCCGGGATAACAAGGAATACCAGCCACAAGTTGTTGGAGAGTAGGTTTAGATTAGACATCCGTAAGAACTACTTCACAGTTAGGGCGACTAGGATCTGGAACCAACTTCCAAGGGAAGTGGTGCTGGCTCCTACCCTGGGGGTCTTTAAGAAGCGTCTCGATGCCTACCTGGCTAGGGTCAATTGAGCCCAGTTTTCTTCCTGCCCAGGCAGGGGGTTGGACTTGAAGATCTACAAGGTCCCTTCCCACCCGACTTCTATGATTTTATGATTCTATGATAGTCTCAAATTGATTTGTTTCCAGATGTCCATTCTCGGAATGTTTTTGAAATATCTGTGTTTGTCCCAATTTTGAACAAAAATAATTACTGTAATTCTGAAATTTTCCCAAGGACAGCAATTCTATTTTTCACTGTGTTTAAGTTAGTAGTGATTCATAGATTTTAAGAACAAAAGGAACTATTTGACCTCTTGAATACCAAAGCCAAAGAACCTCATTCAACAGTGTGTGAATTTAGCACATAATTTAATTTTGAGTTATATTATATCCTCTAGAAAGACACCCCATTCTTGATTTAGAAATTATGCATGGTGAAGTATCCACTACATCTCTATGTACATTGTTGCAGTTTTTAATAACCTTATCATTAAATATTTGTCCCTTATTTTCAGTGTTACTTTCTCGAGCTTCATTTTCCAACCCCTGGATCTTATTATAGACCTCTTTCTGCTAAATTAAAGATCTACCATCAGAATCTCTTCCTTATGTCAGTCCTTGCAAAAAGTGATCCAGTCACCTCTTAACCTTGTCTTTAATAAAACTAATGGAAAGAGTAGTCTTTTGTAGTCTCCCATTATAGAAAAGGTATTCCGGATCCCAATTCATTTCTGTGCTACTTTTTTGAACTCTTTCTAATTTTTCAACATCCTTTTTGAGGTGAACATCATCACGCTATTCAGTATTCCAATTAGTCTCATTAGTGACCATTGGTCTCATTAGTATAGTATTCAGAGGTAAAGCAATCACCTATTTACAGTGTCAACAACTGTATTTTTTCTTTGGGATATAGTGCTACATTGGGAGCTCATGTTCAACTGGTTAACCACAATACAACCAAGACCTCCTTCAAAAACATAGTTCTCCATTTCAGCATGTTATACCAAGTACTTCATTTTATATATCTGGATATACAACCTTGCATTTAACTTTATTGAAATACATCTTATTCAAATAAGCCTATTTTATTAAATGGTCCGTGTTGCTCTGTGTAATGAACCGATTCCCTCATTATCTATCATTCCAGCAATTTTTGAGTTATGAATACTTTACTTACAACAATTCAGATTTTCATCTAGATTACTGAAAAACATCTTCAATAGTACTTTACTGAGATCAGACTATTGTAGGACCCCAATAGAAATGCCCCCATTAGAGGGTGATTCCTATTTTACAGTTACTTTTCTTGTGCTCTATCAGCAAACAGGGCTGCGTGAAACAGCACCATTTTGTTTCAACATCCATTTCACCATTTTGATGGGACAGTGTTTTGTTTCAAGTTTCATTTCATTTTGAAAGCACTGTTCCATTTCGTTTAGTCGAAACTGTTCCTGTTTCAATGTTTTGCCCATAGGCTATAATGGAGAAGCACAAAACTGCCTATACCTTTGTCATTTCTTGCCTGATTCAGATAAAACTTGCAGGGATGATAGCCCCTTCTAAGGCAATGAATCCTATTAGGTTTCAAGGAGATAGGTGTGGGGGTTTCTGGGAAACTGTACCTCAAAGTCTTGAAAGCAAAACTTATGTCAAGTGTGTGTGTTAAGGCACAGTAGGGTCAAGACTGCAGGGATGGTAGCCCCTTCTGAGACCAGGAAGCCTGCCAAGTTTCAAGGAGATAGGTACAGGGGGTGCTGGGAAACTGCATCTTAAGATGCTAACAAGCAGAACTTGTGGGGGGGGGGGGTAAGGCACAGCTGTTTTTCCATTTCTCCCCCCAGAGCACTGGGATGGGAAGGGACCTCAAAGAAGGATCACAGTCACTGGCCAGCTACACAGTCAATATCAGAGCAGTCCTTCCCCATTCTTTCCCCTCCCTCTCCTTAGTTTCCCTTTAGCTGCAAGCAAGCCAGCTTCAAAACGTTTTGAAACTGTTGAAACATTTTAAGTGCCCTCATTTCATTTTGAGGCTGTTTTGAAGCCTTCCCTTTCATTTTGATTTTGCTGTTTCAAGCTTGAAATGAATCAAAACAGCATCAAAATGAAACACTCAGCAAAATTTCACACTGCCGTATCAGCTAACCAACTTTAAAATAATACAGGTATTTTGACTTTGTATCAAGATAATTTTTTGAGAATGACCAGTAAAAATCTGCAGATAGCAGACAATTATTGAGGATAATCAATTAGAAGACTGTAAGGAACTTCAGAGGGACTTAAGCAAACTAGAGGACTAAGCAGCATGATGGCAGGTCAAGTTTACCTGTAGAGAAATGCATACTGAAAGAAGCAATTTGAAGTATTTATGTGTGTTGAGATTTTCTAACCTAACTGCAATCATCCAGAAATAAGAGTGAAAGCTTCTGTAGTATGCAGAAAGATAAGTCCAAAGGTTTCAGTACATTAGAAGAGAATAGGAAGTAATACAGGAAAATGTTATAGCACCATTATATAAATCTTAAATGAACATTTGCTTGCAATTCAATGTTCTGTTGTGCTCACCATATCTGTAAGAGGGAGGCACAGGAATGGAGCATGTTTGTAACTGGGCAAAAACAGACTGCACAGAAGGAGATATTGAAAAGACTGAAATAGAAAAAGTAAACAACAAATGGCTTAGGGATGAAACAAGCACAAGAGGACAGACAGCAAATTTAAAAGCGATAAAAAGTAATACTTTTTACATAGTGTGCCATTCCTCTTTGAAATTCATTCTGTTCCCAATGACATGTCCAAGGGCTTAGGCCCAGATTTTTTAAATGTTTAAATATTGTTTCACTCAGCACTGCAAGACCTAAATGGCTTAAGCAGCTAAATCCCATTTTCAAAAGTTATTTACTTAGGCACAAAAGACCCTAAGTCTCATTGAAAGTCAGTTGGACTTTCAGGACCTTGTTACACATTAATTTTGGGTGCCTCCTGAAGCTCTTAACCCCTGGATTGTCTGCACATTAACCCCTTTAAGCAGCTTAAAGCACTTGTTATTTGGCTCAAAGTTACACCACCCTAGGGCAGGATTGTCTCTTGATCCACATAACCCAGTTCCTGTTGCATTAAGGTGTGGCCACTCCCCATAGATGTGTCACTTGAATTGAAGGTGTGACTCCAAGCTATCACTAAGCCAATCAACATTTGTGTGGCTCACAGTGTAACTTGTAACAAAGCCCTCAGTTTCCTAGAGACTAAGTCACTTTTGAAAATGGGAGATACCGTTTCAAGTTAGGGCCTTGTTACACCTTATGTTGTGAGCCACACAAATGTTGTTCAGCTGAGTGCTAGCTTGGAATTTGGAGCAGTCAAACCTTAAGGCTACAAACCTTCTCTGACTGTCTTCCACCTGCACAGCTGTGACTTACCACTAGAGGCCTGGTAAGCATGGCTGGTGAGCCAGGACAGGCTTCTACCCCTGCTCTACAGGCAGGGGTGTGATGGGCTGGGAACATGTAAATATCTGTCACCTACCTCCCCTAGAGCCCAGCACAGGCAGCATGCTTGTGACTCGCCGCAACAAGGCAGCACCTTCCCTATCTCCTCCTTCCACCCCTCATCCTGCCACCACCAGAGCTGCTAAATACTGCCACCATCCATAACATAGTACTACGGGAGGAAACCAATGGGGCAGCACAGTGCAATGCTCCCAGGCTGCACAGCAATGGAGCCATCAGAGCCTTATCAGCAGAGCCAAAGCAAAAGCCCCTCCTGTGCAGTGCCCTCTGCATCCTTGGCATTACCTCACATGGCTTTCCTCTTTCTCTTGTGCTGGGCCACACTCTGCCCACCCCACAGCAGCCTCCTGGTGCACCAGCTCCAGATTTCCATGCCTCCCCCGCACCCCGCCACTTCATTCATCACTGGCTCCAACCTGCCTCAAGATGTTGCCATCTTCAGTTCCACGCAGAAACACCACATGGTAGAGGGGCCACTGCATCCTGGGATACTGGAGGACTTCGACTTTGGCAGCATACCTGTGGGGCGTGGCCTTATCTTAATGGAAAAGGAGCAAAGTTATGCATATCAGAGAGAATCCTGCCCTGGAGTCATATAACTTTCAGCCACTTAACAAGTGCTTTAAACCACTTAAAGGTGCTAACGTTTGGCAATCCAGGGATTAAGAGCTCCAAAGGCCACCTAAAATTAGCCTGTAACAAGGCCCTTACAAAAGGTGTCACTCGACTCAGTGCTGGAAGGCCTAAACACCCTGAATGTGGACCTTAATAGTCTTAAAAAAAACTTTGGAGAGCACCCTCTCCAAGTTTGTAGATGATACCAAGTTATGGAGCAAAGTTAACACACCGGAGGGCAGGGAGCAGATACAGGCCAACCTGGACAGGTTGGATCAATGGGTGGAATGAAATAGGATGCAGTTCAACAAAGATAAATGTAAGGTACTCCAATTAGGAACGAGGAATCCGCAGCACACCTACAGGCTGGGGGATGACCTCCTCAGTAGCTCAGAGGCTGAGAGAGATCTTGGAGTCATAGATGACTCCAAGACGAACATGAGCTGGCAGTGTAACAAGGCCATAAACAAAGCCAAGCACACACTCTATGTGGCATTGGTCAGGCCACAATTGGAGTACTTTGTCCAGTTTTGGACACTGCACTTCAAGAGGGACACGGAGGATCTGGAGAGGGTCCAGAGGAGGGCCACTCACATGATTAGTGGCCTCTGTGAAAGACACTACGAGGGGAGGTTGAGAGATCTGGATCTTTTCAGCCTTCACAAGAGATGTCTGAAGGGAGACCTTGTAGCTGCCTATAAGTTTATCAAGGGAGGACAGCAGGGAATTGGTGATGCACTATTTACCACAGTGCCCCATGGAGTAACTAGGAATAATGGGTGCAAACTAATGAAGAGTAGATTTAGGTTAGACATTAGGAAGCAATTTTTTACAGTAAGGGTGGCCAGAATCTGGAATGGGCTTCCAAGAGAGGTGGTGCTATCATCTAACTTGGAGGTCTTCAAGAGGAGGCTTGACAGTCACCTGACTGGGGTCATCTGGCCTCGGTCCTCTTTCCTGCCAGTGGCAGGGGGGCAGAAATGATGATCCAGTATGGTCCCTTCTGACTCTATAATCTATGAATCTATGAAAAAAATAGCAGGTATTTACATGGATACTGAAACTATTCCACAGCTGCATAAAATGGGAATAAAAAATATTTTACCAAGCTACATAAACTAGTAGGGCACAAGACAACCACAGGCTTAGTAATAAATCTCCTCTATATGCAGGTTTTCCATAATTTTATATTAGAAGAATATTCAAGGATGCGTATAAGCTGTGGATAATGCCACTGTCAGAGTCAGAATATGTTGTAGAAAGAGCACATGTCTGATGCGGCATAGCAGTTCCCATTACCAGCTGTATCATGGGGGGGTGTCATGAGCAGAGATGAGTGAATATTGCTTCAGTAAAACTCTTCAGTAATTACTTCAATAACATTTGCCTCGCTTTCTGTTTATAAAATGCCCAAGGGGAGATTAAAATATTTTTTCCAAATCCTTCAGTCTTTGAGAGTAGATAATGAAACTTTTCTTGATTTTTTTGTTTATTTTATACCCAGTATTCAAAAATCAACTCTCATCTTTAAATGGTCCTCAGAAAAATCAAAATATGAACAGCCAAAAGGACACAGCATATTGAAAAGAAATGGCTGGTGAAAACCAACCCTCCAATTTCCCTGCAAAACAAGTCTCACTTAGCCACATCTTTTCCCATACACATGACAAAATATGACCATCCTGCAGACCAAAGTCAGCCTCTAACAGATGACAGTCAGCATATTCTACAATTAAGTATCCCTTTTCTACACTTGCCCTCTTTCTTCTAAAGGAAATATATTTTCACCTGAACTCTCTTGTCTGTTGATATTTCACTGGGCACAGCTGTGACCAGCAGTGCTTTTTTTCTAGCTGTGCATGGTAAGAAAGCATCAACTTTCCTTCCCAATGTGGACGTGTGTGATGATTTACATTAAATGCATTCTGTGGTCTGCACTGATTCCCTGTTGACTTCCAAGACCTCGATACTGCAAAGACTTACATATATTTGTAACTTTACACACTGTATATAATTCCCCTGAGGTCAATGTTGGGTTTAGTATGTTAAGCCCCTAATTGATTCTGACCTGCCCACTTGGGCTAATGCAGAGCATTTCCAATTTAAATGCTGATTAACAAAACATTGATCCCAACAAAATTATTCTTTAACTCTATGATCCAGAATTCATTTCTTGTGCATTCCTATTGAACTGAAAGTTTCAGTAGGGATGAATTTAGCTTACGGTGCTAAATCATGTTCAGAGATTTGGGCACAACATCAAAAATGTTTTGATCTAGTTAAAAAAGTAGTTTTATGGGGAATAAACATTTTTCAAAGTTATTTCTGGTCCAGAGAGGCTGAAATCAACCCATTAGGAGATTTTTTTTTTAAATAAAATAATCTATTTCCTCCCCTCATTTTTATTACATATTATTGAAAATGGCATTAGAAAAAATTACTAAAATGTTGCTTGGTTTTCAGTAAATGGTAGATGATTTTTTTCTTAATTGGATGAACAGGGTACTGATCTGGAGTCTAAGGATTCAGCCTACAGACTTGAGCATCCCACATCTCAAATGGCTCTGTTGACCCGCCAGCCCATTGGACATTCTGAAACAGGTCTCATTCCAGCAATTCCCAATGAAAGCATTGATTTTAACAAACCAGCATTTTCTAATGAATAAACATTTAAGCAAAAAAAAAAATCCTCTTGCCATCTCCAACAGCCAGTTGGACCAGAGCAGTTGTGAGGGGAGGTACGGAGGCCATGGAGAAGAGTGCCCAGCACTCTGCAGTTTTTTTTCCCCTATGGGGTTTTTTTAGTTTACCTTTTTCCTCTCCCTTTTTCTTGCGAGTCTTGGAGGGGAAAGTAGGCATCTGCCTCCTCCAGGCAGAGGCACAGATAGAGGCTGAAGCCCAGAGGGGCTAGAGGCCCCGACTCACACTAGGTGGGCTAGGACCCAACAGCTAGGCTGTTGGAGCCACAGCCAAGGCTAGATCGGGAGCACAGGAGAGAAAAGACCCTCCTTACACTACCTGGACAGGTTGGCATTTGGAAAAGGAGGAAGGGAGAGGAGGCAAGGCACCCTCAGCTAAATTCTGGTCACCTAAGGGCAGCCTCCTAAAATATCACTCTAACCATAACATCAAGGCATGGCAGGCAAAAAGAGACACAGGGGAGCCAGCTAAGGAGGCCAGGGCTGGCAGACAGGTGCCATGCAGACACCATAGGGCAACCACCCCTGGAAGTGAATCCTGTTACATATGGATGCCTTATCCATCACCCAGACAACGTGTTCACAGCAATGCTATCAATGTAGTCTCTGTGATATAACTAGGTCTGTTCTCCAGATGAAAAAACTTCTCGGGACACTCTTAACACTATCTTCTGGATAAACCAAACCAAAAGTAGAGAACTACAACCTGGATGGCTGTTGAGAAGATTGTCAAGGTCCAGTGACTGTTTTGGAGTGATTGCCAGACAACACTTTTTGTAAGTTGGCACAACGCATCCTTTCTAATAGAAGCATTCACAAACAGCATGAGACTGGGTGCATTTTTTTTCTCCATTATGTTTCACCAAGCAGGAAGTATCTGTCTACAATACTGGTTTTGGAATGAAAAATCCTAATATATCTAAATGCACTAAAATAGCCTAAAATCAGACAGGGGGCAATTTAACTTTGTATCTTCAATCATCACCTTGAATCCACAGAAACAGACCATTCAGTATGAATCTGTTTGACTTTGTCTTCACAATACCATGAAATATCCTAAACTTCTGGAGAGATTCATTCAGAGGGAAGAGACTTTCTACTTCTCAAAGCAAATTGATTCAAGGTGATCACTACACAAAGCCATTGATCAACACACTCCATTGTAGACGCAACCACAGGGACTAGAAAGAAGGTTATGTTCTTTGCTTCCATAGTGGAAAGAAAAACTCTTCCATACCACACAATAATTTTTCCAGGATTTTAGATGATGAAAATCTTTACAGAAACATTTGCCTTTGTCACTTTTCAAGCCATAACAATTTTTCCAAGCCAAACTGACATGGTTCAAATGAGACTTCATACTGAAATGAAGCTAGGTGCATACCAATGGAGAATGCTATTTCTGAATAGCAATGGTAAATGTGGTATCTCAATAGCTTTTCAGAATATGTTAGTGTAAACCTTCAATATGAATTCCCACAAGAGGGTACAATAAATTAATCGCAACGAGCCTAATATTTTTTCCTTTAGGAAAAATGTGTGTGTCACCTTTGTTATTGCCACACACTTTGTAATTCTGGTATTGCTTGTGTTTGTTATGCATAATGCCGATTGATCATTTATACTAATTTTAGATTCAATAATGAATGCGGCGTGGCTGATACTAATTGATGTTTTCTTTCCGTAATGAATGATTTGACGCTGATTCTGCATGCTGGCTCTTTCCGGGTCAAGCAAGAGGGAAAGCCATGTGGCATTATTTTGTGTTGCCAGGGAGCATGCAGCATTCAGCCTTTTATAATAACATGAGATTGTGTCTAACAGCACCCATGAGCCATTGCTGGCATTCACTGGCGATCTTGTTGAGACGGTTTTCATTAAAATATATGTAGTGTACTCATCCTGGGGACAAAGGCCAGTGACTTTATTTTGTCTGGGGCTAAGGATAGTTCCCATGCCCCCCACACACCTCCCTCAAAGATTGCCATCTTTATTAAGCCAACCTGTCATTCCAAACAAGGAGTCTTGACAAGAAGCAGCAATCCTATTCTCTAGGGCTTAAGCAATTAGTTTTCTGGTCCAGTTGCAGGTGTTATTTTTTGACCTTTAAAGCACTAAATAGCTTGGTTCCTGGTTTCCTTAGAAACTGCCTTACATAATACAGCCGTATTTGTGATCACCAGAGGTGTTTGAAAGTATAATACTCAGGTTTAAAAAAGGAAGGAGCTACAAAGGGGCATTTTCAAGAAGGGACTCTCAACTTTGGAACTCTGTTCTCTCCATGTTTGATGGGAGTGGGATTTGTTCATCTTAATGACCTACTGGCAGGTCTAGCTGTTCTCCGAGTCCTTTCCTCACAAGAGGGCAGACTTTTATTTTAATATAGGTTGATCAGGTTTTTGTTTGGCGTCTCTTTTCTAGGTATTAATCCAATTCAACGGTTGTATATGATGGAAAATGGAAAACATTCACAGTTTCAGATGCTTTAATAAACTGAAATAATAAATGAAGTGGAAACGACAGAAACGGAAGGCATCATGGGCCAAATTAATCCCTGATGTAACTACCTGAGGCAATGACACAATGCACTAAGAGGAAACTTTGTAATATGTAAACTTTTGGAATCCAAAATTCAGCACCATAACAACTTCTTTGCAAAGGGAAAACAAAGGGTCTATGAGACATAAAATGGCTTACAAAAATATTGGGCAGTTCCAACTTCAGAACCTGTTGAGCATCTTTTCCTCTCGATGTATGTGTGGGAGTACCATTAGCATAATTGGAAAGAGGATTTGGAAATAGTTGCCTGATAGTGAGATTTACCCAAAGTTCCAGTTCAACAAATCCAGAACATGTCAGAAGATCAAGTGGGCCACAGGTTAAAGAATAAGAACAGGCAAAATACAACTAAATGATTTTCAGTGTACCCACATATGGTGCACACTAGCTGACACACTGCTAGTGCTGTGCAAAGTCTATATAATCCTAAATCCCAGCTAAATATCAAACTAACCTGAGCCTAGTTCTGAGGAAAGCATGGCAGTGTGCAATAGTTTCATTCACTTTATGAACAAATCTATAATTTTGTACACTTTGGCCATTTCATTTGGAACTCTTATGATGCTGAGACTCAAATTCAGACTTGATGAATAGAGGATGCAAACAAGAACTGATTGAAATATGTGAAAATAATTACTTCATTTTGCTATTTTGGTTTTGGTCAGGTGGGGGTGGTTGGTAGTTTATAACATTTCCAAATTTGAATACTTTTCAATTTGACATTTGAGAAATTTCAGCCAGAAACATTGTTGACTAGGTATGGGATTTAAAAAAAAAAATTGTCAAGACATTCATTATAATTGGCATTTTTTTCCCCATCATGAAACAGTTTTGAAAACCATTTTCTTGTTGAAATTTGAAAAATTCATAAAATTCTTGTCTTCAGGGACAACATTCAGGAAATATTTGCAAACGAGATGGGGAGAGGAAGGGGTACTTTGCAGACCAACACCTTGAACAATTCTCAGATCCAAATTGTGGATCTCTATCATTATAATGGTAGGATCCAAACCATGACATCCAAGAACTCTTGGTCAGTGAGGAAGTTCCAGCCTAAAAATCAGGTTGCATCTCTGAGTTCTCTCTAGTGAAAAATCGAACTTGAAGCAGACTATCACAGTCTGTCTTGTACATAGTTCAGAGGGAGGAATCCCGACTATTATTCTAGTACACCTCAGCACCACAGCATGTGAGCACTTCATAATCACTGAATTAATCTTTACAATTCCCCTACAAGATATAGAAGGCTATTTTCATTTTACAGGAATATAGGTTGTAGCCATGTTAGTCTAAAAAGCATAGGCAGACAAAACTCATGGGACAGAGGCACTATCTTTTATTAGACCAACTAAATAGTGCCCTCCACCCCCCACCCCCCCCAAAAAACAGAAAGTAGCTTTCTTTGCAAGCTTTTGGGCCCAACCACCCTTCATCAGGCAGAGGAGACTTAAAAACTTTTTGCTACTATTTAGTTGTCTAATAAAAGATATCGCCCCTACCGCAAGAGTGTTGTCTGTCTATGCTTTTTAGACCAACATGGTTACAACCTACATCTCTGAAAGGTATTGTAATTAGCTATTTGGAAATGTAAACTTCACTGCTGAACAGGAAAGAAGCAAGATTCAACACCCTGCCTGACATCTGAGACTTTCAGGGAAGGAGCCTGCTGGAGCCTACTTTACATACTCCCAGAGCAGCTTTTTCACAAATGGACTTTGAAACCCAGGGGAACCCTACCATCCTTTAGCTCCCTTGTGTAAGATGAAGTTTCTTTTCTACCTGGGAGAACTTTTACAATTCTTTAATTCTCCCTTGCCTGATAAAGGGCATTTAGGCCCAAAAGCTTGCAAAGAAAGAGGTTTTTTCCTTCTATTTAGTTGCTCTAATAAAAGATATTACCACTGCCCCAAGAGTTTTGTCTGCCCTTTTCATTTTACAGCAGTGGGCCTGATAAGCTTAGTTTAAAGGTAGGTTCAAGGCTAGTTCTAGAATGGCCAGAATGGGTGGGAGTTCAGGCACAGCCCTCTTTTCGTGTTTCCTGTTGACTAACTCTAGCTAGCTCCTTATTCAGTGTCTATGAACTGTCCTTTGGAGATGCCCAACACTCCCCTTAGTGACTACGCAGGGAGCTAGGCATCTAAGCCTTTCTTAATCCTCTCCCTAGGACCAGGTCCCTAATTTTTAGATGCTGTAGTGTCTATGTTGAAGTCCTGTAGAGGGCCAATATTCTGCCCTGACTTGCCCAGGGTCACAGAGGAGGTCCATGCTAAGCTGGTTACTGAATTTAGTCCCCAAACTCATCTGCTAGACAGCCTTCTTTTACTGTCCAGTCCAGAGATATAACAAAGCAGCCAGAAACTCAGGGTAGTGGGACACATGGAGGCAGCAGCAGTTTCCGCTTGCTGTTGTGCTGCTGGTGTGATTGTGCAGTGCAGCAGCAGCTGGTATTTTTTCTGCACCTCCTGCCCACAAGTCAGAGCCCTACTTATACTACTGGCCCAGTCAATGCCTTTCAAGTGCTTGCTACAAAAGTGTAACATTTTGCCGCAGTTCCAGAGGTGAGAGTTCAAGCCTCCTTCTGGGCTCATGTGAAAGGCCACACCAAAAAACTCGGATGTATATGGGTGCATGGTCATTTGGGCTGGGAGTCTAAAGCAGCTCTATCTATTTAGGTATCAAAAAGGACACCTGAACCCTGCAGCCCTTTGTGCTAAGATAGTTAAGACATGCCACGTTGTGTAACTAGCTGCAGAACTGCTTTGGATGCTGCTAGCTACAGAAACTGGCATGTCTTAACTATCCTAGCACAAAGGGCCGCAGGGTTCAGGTGGACTTTTTGATACCCGAATAGAATACCCCATCTGCTTGAAGTCATTTATGGAAACACTTTTCCTTCTCACTTCCGTAATGTGTGTGAAACTTTCAAGAAAGGTTGCTGTGCCTCATCCTCTCCCATGAGGAGTATGTGAAAGGCAGCATCTTACTCTCTACCTGTGTCCCTTGCTGTCACTTCGTAATAATCTGACTTCCAATTATCGGGTTGGAATAATTGATTATGGACTGAAGTTGTGCAGCTTTGGGGAATTAAATTACTTAAAAGGTTTGAAATAATTGATTATAAGCTGTCAATGCATGGAACTACATTGCTTCAAAGTGTTATAGGCTTGCTTCCTAAAGAGCTTGTAGGTCCTCTACCAATTTTTTGTGATTAAATTTTTGTTGTGTTTAGAATTGTTAATACACTATTGAATGCACTGTGTACTTTATTGCTCTATACAGAAGTCAACATTATTCACTGTTAAGTATGTTTAGATCTGACCAAGCCAAAATCTTTAGGGCATAGCCAAGTTTGTGCCAACTCAAGTGGGACTGGTGAGTCAAAATGTGAAAGAGGCTAGTGTAGCCAATTTTAGACATCACTAAAATACATCAGAAAGGATGTGTGATAATGTGTAGATATAGACAAACTATTAATATGCCCTTTCCTCTTTCAGAGATGGGGTACTGAGCCAGTTTAGATTATTTATTAGGTTTGAATCTTGGTCCTTTTGTCTTTTATACACACACACTAAGTATTTTGCCGGTCCAGAACCTGTCAGTATACCGACAACGAGCCAGTATTATGCATAGTGCTCTCTGGGGCATGGTGAGTTAAGAGCTGTGCTGAATGTGTGGTCAATGTACCTCAAAGATGTGAAACATCTGCTCAGGTAGAATTCAGAGGCAATTGCTAGAGCGGGTGTCAGATACTGAACCCATCTGAAGAGCAGCATAGCTGTTGTTAATGTGGATCCACTTGCAAGGTTCCACTTGCTCTGTTAACTCAATCCATTGCTGTTAGTTTCTCTCTCAACAGTCTAATCCGGAATATTTCAGCCATGAAGAAAAGGAAATAAGACCTCATCAGGAATACTATCTAAAATTCCAGTCACTTGTGTTGAAGGAAAAATGAATTCATATTGGAACAGGTGCAGGGGAGGACGATTACAATGATCAGAGGACTAAAGAATCCATCATATTGAAAGGATTCTTTCCATAAGGAAGTTTGGTTTGTTTAGCATTACAAAACATAGGCTGAGAGAGGAGATATACCACATCTCTATAAATACACCAGGGAGGAAAAGAACTATTTAAGCTGGAGGACAGAGCTAGCCGAAGAAGGAATAAGTATAACCCGGTTATGAATAAAGTTATGCTGGAATTGGATGGTTTTGAACCATCAGAGGAGGGA
>NW_005841915.1:350477-357769 GCF_000455745.1 Alligator sinensis | reverse complement strand
CAGGAATAGTGGAGACAGAACACCAAGCCAGCTTTAAGATGGAAGCTGTTCCATTTATGAAAGGATTATTTGACATGGTTGCTTCTAGTGAAAAGGACTGGACTCAATGAGCTATGAAGGCCTTTTGTTCCTATGGGTCCTCTGGTTAGTGGTTAAAGAAATATTTTATTTAAACTATTGTTAAAATATTTAAATATTTTATTTCCAGAAACAGACCATCATGCTCTTCTCCTTCATTTCAATGCATCACATTGCCATTGATTCTCAAGCAGGGTTCTAGGATACCTCGGGATGCCACGAGATCCTTTTAAGAGTGTTACAGGGTGACATACAATATTAGCGCTGTTTGAACCAATGCATGGTTCACAAGATAAACCCAGATATTTCAAACAGGAATCCATGGCATCAGAAACATTCTGACCTGTCATAGCTTTCCTACTTCTTTGCAATAGAAGAATTGCTCTGCGACTAGTCCGTAGTTAAAAATGAATGAAGGCTCAAAGCTGGACTTTCTGAGGAGTGCCTTGGGCCTAAAACAGTTAAGAACCATTGATAAGCCCTGACAATGTAGCCGCTCAATAACCCTAAATAACAGAAATGGGCCCAAATTAAGCTATGGAATTTGAATAACCTTAAGTGAGGGCAGGAGCATCAAACATTAAAACTGGATCTAAATTCAAATGTGAAGCCTTATTCACTACTGTATTGCTTTAGTTTTAGATCTGTGAAATTCCACTGATTACACCAGCATAAAACTAAAGCAACCCAGTGGTGAATCAGGCCCTTCATGCCTAGATCTTTTTTTTCCCAGAAGGACTGAAACAAAGTCCTGTATCCTGACTCCTGAGCCTGGAGTTATTTTTAATTATGGCTCAAATTTTGCAGCAGGTTCTGTGTTAATAATGGGCAAGATTGAGCACAGAACTGCACATCTTGCATCCAGACCTACTGAAAAAAAAAAGAGAAGTTTTGCTAGATGTAAAAAAGGAGATGGTGCCTAAAACCATCACTCACAAAACAAAATTGCAGCTCCTTCTAGTCTGCTCGACAAATGCAAAGTACGTTCACTAGAATTACAGCTAATAAAAGGATTATGTAACTGAAAAAGTATTGGCTTTAGTTGTCTCTCTCATGAGTGATTTTCAGAGGCTTAATTTTTCAGTGTTCAGCAAGACCCCTCTTTAAAAACAGGTCCCTTAAAAGTGTCTTATACTGAACACTCGGGCTGCGTCAAGACAAATGTGGACATTTGGGTCCCTGGGGACAAGCAGCGGCGCTGCACCTTGCACTGCAGCTACCTGTCCCCGGGGAGTGCCCATGCCACATGTGCTTTGGTGCGCGGCAAGTTACCCCAGGTGGGGTAGGGGAGGCTGGGGCCAGCACTGGACTGGCCCCAGCAGCGTTATCTGGGGGCTGGGGGCCTCCTGGGGCTGCAGCAGTGGTGATCCTGCCAGGCAGAGCCTGGCTGGCAGCCATAGCGTGGCTCTGGGTGGCCCGGCTCTGCTTTTCAGCAGCACACACTGCCCATGTGAATGCTGCTCTGCCTTCCCTCCCCGCCCCCCACCCCAGGCAGGTTTTTTTGACCCCTGGATATCCAAGCATCAAAAAAACCCACAGAAAAAAAAAAATCAGAACAGTACATGCATGGGCAGTGCACCCTTGCAGCATGGAGAACACCTGACTGTGCAGTATGTGGCACTGCAGACATGTTTGCGGAGCCACATACCACATGGCCACACTCATCTGCACATGCCCTCAGGATGCATCCACCCATGCAGGCATGTACACTTGCTGCAGCTCAAATAGCAGCAGCACAAATTTGTGCCAGAAATTTGTGCTTCAGCACACATGCCTGAACCTGCATTTTGGTGCGGGGCAAATTGTGCCTCTTGGGGCAAATTGACCCTGCCCAGCTCCTCCTGGATCTCCATCTTCAGAGACTGAAGACAGCACCTGTGCTGGCCACAGCAGTATTAAAACCTGCCCTGGAGACCAGCTCAGGGCTACTTGCCCTCAGGAGCTTCAGACCAGTTCACTTTTCTACCGTCTCTATATGCTCATGTGCCACACAATCCATCATGCCACCCTTGCGTCCTGCCCAAACACCAAGCGGCAGGACCTGCTCAGCGAGGGTGTGGCTGGGGCACTCCACCCTCACCCCACGAGCCACTGGGGACCTCAGCTGACAGCTCCTCCATGGAGCCATTGCCACAGGTGTGTATGTGACAAGCTCCACGGACACCCCGGTCTCCTGCCCCTTCTACAGGCAGAGGGAGACCCTGGCACACTTGACCCTCAAGTGCACCAAACTGCAGCCCCTCCACCTCCAGAACCTCCTCTGAAGGAGGAAGGCGGATCTGGCTGGGAAGGTGCCCGGAGACTGTGGGGCCACTTTCCTCTCCCTTGTCTGTGCACGTTTCTGGGCAAAGCACCAGTGGGTGACGTCCACTGGGTCCTTGGATGCCTTTGAGGACCAGTGTGTGCAGCTCGGTGTCACCCTCAGGTGCACTTATTTTCACTTTTTGACCCACACAACACTCCTATCCTGTTTTATTAATTAGTTGTCCCAAGACTGTAGTTGTACCAATCACTCATTATCCCCACACAGGGTTACTAGTTAGCCAGGTGGGCTTTAGGGCCCATGGTATGAGTGTTACAAATAGACAGGTGGCCAGGGCTGCGCCATGCTGTGCGAGGGCTCTGCCAGCGGTGGGCCCTGAGGGCAGCCCTCTCCCCCCCTCCAGCAGTCCCCCCCACACCCCAAAAGTCCCCCACACTCACAAATCCCCCCACCCCCACATTCCTACTTACCAGGAATGGCACCTGGGTCCAGGTCACAGCTGCAGCCTTGCCCTGCTCCTAAATGCCCCAGCACACTAAGGCAGCATGCTGGAGCAGCAGGGAAAGGGGACAGGCATGGAGATGCTCTGGCAGGGTGCCAGAGCATCTCCTTGGAGGACTCAGTCTCTGGTTGCTTGAGGACATGCTCCAGGAGCGTGCCCTGCACCACTCTTTCAGCAGGTTTTTTTTTTTTTTTGATACCGGGATTTCCCGGTATCAAATTTATAGTCTGTGCTGCAAATATGCAGTGCAGGGAACATTTTTTTGTTCCCAGTGTGTCTCTTGCAGCATCTCAAAACTGCTTTGAGATACCGCAACAGGCACATGCGCACTCATCTAGATGTGCCCTCAGAGTCATTAATCTTAGCATAGCTTTCTTGCTTCTGGGTGAAAAAGTTATAATATGTGTGAGGAAGATAATGATGTTAAGGAAGTTTGCAATGTCTTAGCCAGGAATCAATGTGTATAACAATCAACCAATATACAGCATGTAAAAAAAAAAAAAAAAAAAAAAAAAAACCACCCACAATCTCAGTAACAACTAAATACATTACGATGCTTAGACACATCAAAACTGCCCACTGCCCATTTGAAGCATCACACATCGAAAGCCGCACTTTCAGGATCAATGCAAAAAACAAAATGTTCCTCAAAGGATAATATGCCTTTAGTTTAGATTGAAGATTCGGGGCTGATATGATAAGGTATTCAACTATGATTATGTTAGCTCATCAACTTGACAAAAAGCATTTGCAAATTTTTTTATTTCAATATTTGATTCAATCTGCTACTGCTGGCCACACAAAACAGGGATAAAGGGACTTTGGACCAATGGCAAAGCATGTTTCTAACATTTCTGAATTTTCAAGAGAAAGCTGTTGTATAATTCTTAACCTATGTTTTTTCATGCAGGAATGATAGATGCAAAAATATACTTCCCTTGCCATAAAATCAAGTCAAGATCCCCTTTCTCCTGAAGCTCTGAACAGTTCTGTAAGGTTGATTTCTTTGCTAATATTTCACTATATCTTACTGAATAAAGGATTTGCATGACTACAATTGCTTGGAAAACATCATTGGTAAGACAATTCCTCCCCACTTCAGTGGAACTGCATAAAGCATATGCACTACATCCTCTATCCAACTGAGACTGTGAGAAAAAAACTGTATCTTTTGAGTCAGTCACCTTGAATCAGGTAATAGCACTCACAAGACTTCTTTGAGCATCAGTTAAGTGCCAACGAATTGGAACTAACAAATGAACAGGGAGGCATTTTGGATCCAAGATTGAATGATATGGCTGTATTGGGAGACCTGTTTTGAGGTTAACCTTGGGGTCTTGAACATCAAGATGATACACGCTAAAAGGAAGTGAACTACCCCACTGCTGAGCGTCCTTGACTAGCCATCTTTAACAGGTGTCACACTGCCTGCGGGGAGAAGAGGAGGTTTTGTTACTGTGCAGACTGGGTTCCACACTGCAGCAAAGCTATTTCTACCCGACAGAAGAAGAATAGAATAGGAAGAAGTTGCATTTTAGAATAATAGTCTAACATAAAATTTCTCCAAACACCTGCCACACAAATTCCTCTAAGGAGGTGAGGGACAAACTGCAGGAGAGTTGGACGAGATACCCTTGAGGTTCTTTTCAACCCTTTGACTCCATGATTCTGATGAGAACCTCATCTGCACTCCTACATGTATGGAGCAGAAAAGAAACAATAAAGCAATGAAAGAAGAATAATTATTTCAAAGTAATAAGTATCATGATTACTGTAGGACACTGCATTCTTTCATTGTTCCAGATGGCTCAGATACTACCACTGCCCTCCACAATGGTACTTCCACCAGTCTTCCAATGCTGTGAGTATTTCTGTCACTGACTCACCTGCAATAACATTGAGAATTCATTTGGATCCAGAAGAACAAAGAAATGATCCTGCCCTGATTTTTTTCCCTAGTGAAGCTGTTAAAGTCCTAAATTATCCTTTAAGCAGCTTCTGCTGTCATTAATAAAGCTATGAGCATAGGTGCTGTGTGGGGGAGGCATGGGGGGCATGTGCCCCCCCTGAGAGTGCTGGTGCCAACCCCCGACAGCAAGCACTCCAGCTGGTAGCAGGGCATGGAGAGCGCTAGTGCCCCACTGAAACTGACTCCGCTGGCCACCAGCTGACCACTGGGGGACCCCCCCCGCGGTCATACCCTGCTGGTGCCCCCCACCCCCCAGACTCAGGAGGCACCAGTCACCCATGGCTATGAGGATCACCCTTCAATTACAATATGGTCAGCAGTGTTAATTCAGTGACCTAACCTTCCATGTTTGTATTGTTTTTGGCAAAACCCTGATAATATATCTATTCCCATATGGATTCAGAGGGGCATCTTCATAAAACAGCCCGTTTCCATCACTGGAGGGTAGTCATCCTTGATGGAGTTGAGATAGACAAAAAGGACTGTGCCCCCTAACCCAGTGGTGCACACTGCAGGGGACAGCAGGGACACAAATTGGGTGATATTTGCAGCGAAGACAGCATAGCTAGAATCATGGAAGAGACTCTAGCTATCATCATGGAAGAGACCTCAGGAGATCATCTAGTCTAGCCCTCTGCTCAAGGCAGGATCGTCCCCATCTAAGCCATCCCACTGAAGTGTGTGTCTTACCTGCTCTTAAAAACTTCCAGGGGTGGAGAATCCACAACCTCCTGGGGTGACCTGTTCCAATGCTTCACCCCCCTCCATAGTGACAAAGCACTTCCTAATCTCCAAACTAAATTTCTTCTGCTGCAATTTGAGACCATTGCTCCTAGTCTGGTTCTCAGCTGCCTTCCCTGACTAAACCTCAAAGAAGAAAGTATTGAATCCCAAAGAGTAGGGGGTCTACCCTAGAATCACCCTAGCGATGAAGTGGACTCTGCTTGCGCTGGGCATTGAAGTTCACACCACTGGCTGACATGAGAGAGATTACCCTATAGTTTCAAGGGAGATGTCTTGAATAGTGCCAAACAGCCAGTTAAGTATAGTTTTCCCATATATTCCATTGTGGCACCTGAATTGTTACAAATCCAATACCCAATATGCTTTCTCTTCTCTAAGTATGTGGCCTTGATTTTATTGACACAGAGAACAAATGACAGCCCATCTTACTGACATGTTGGGAATAATAATTCACACACACATCTGCCTGGTTTCCTTTTACTGTTTCATAGTACAAACTTTTGTTCAAATCCACCTTTGCCTCTTCAGTCCTCCCTATGCATGTTCTTTCACAGCATCTGATGAAATGAGCTTGGGCTCACAAATGCTTGTGACACACACTCACTCACACTTTGGTTAGCCTATAAAGGTGTAAATCTACCCACTTTCTAAAGAAAGAGACTTGTCTCGTAGTGATTATGGAGGACAGTGTTGCCCATGGCATGAGTAATGGAGTCGGAGAGTCCTTTCTCTGAAAGCTATCTCTAGTACCTCTGTCTCAGATATTCCACTGACAGCCTTCAGATTAGTTAATTCCCTACAATGTGAAGATAAGACAGACATGGTTAAATTCTTCAACCTCCATAATCAATGGAAACATCTGAAGAAAAGGAAATAAGAGGAAAACATGATAGCAGTTCTCAAATAGCTGAAATTCTGTCATAAATGTTCTTGCTTCTATGGAAGGCAGGGCACAAAGCAATGAGTTTTAACGGAAGAAAACCAATTTTAGATTAAAACCCAAGAAAAACTTCCTAACCTTAAGAGTAGTAGGACAATAGAACAAGCTGCCTAGGGAAGTTATAAAAGAAGAAGAGAATGCTAGACACACATCTGTCTAGGATGGACTAGAAAAAGTGCATCTCGCATTTGTGCAAGGGGCAGATGGATTAAATGACCCTTGAGGTATCTTCCAACCCTATATTTCATGATTGTATGATTTTAACTCTACAGAAAATAAATACCTCAGCATTTTGAAAACTGCCTATTAAGAATTTTTTGAAAACCCAAATTCCAGTGTTATACATGCAAAGCCCATGGGTTGACTTTTCATCATGTCCCTTTTAGTGAACAATTCAATAATGCAGGAGCTAACACTTACCTTTTCTAGGAATGCATTCTGGCGAGTACCTCTTCTTGGCAATTTAGAAACTGTAGAGGCATTTAGACCTATAAAACTACTAAAGTACATGTGACCTGTATCTTTCATATTATTCAAGAAGTGTTCATTACTGGTTTTTCAGATTCCCTAGGGAAATTATAGTTTTGTATTAATATGTGAATACATTTCTAGTGCTGGCGTCATTTCAGATGAATAATTTGAAATATGCAAAAGTAACTCTATCACAGATGTTTTATGGCATAATGAGACCTTAGTAATACTTATTAAACATGCTAGTAAATCAACATTGTTGAAAGCACAGTGGTAACCCAAGTTATTTTCCTAATTTTCACGATAAGAATCTATATTAGCCAAC
>NW_005841915.1:330805-350446 GCF_000455745.1 Alligator sinensis | reverse complement strand
AATAGGATGGAGAAAGAGTAATAAAACACAATAGATTAGCACATCTATATGGCTTCATCCCACGCAGTTGCTTTAATTTTTGGTATAGTGACATCTCAAATCCATCAGATGGCAAAAGGAAATGAATTGCAATGCATTCCTGATTTTCTAGTCTTTCCAGATGGAAAAGACCATGGGAAAATGGGATTTGAAGAAGGCTTTGAACATAAGTGTGTGCAATATGTACAGAGTGGGCAAATCTTACCTCCGTGCACAGAATTGACACACAGCTCTGCTTCCTTCCCACTGAAGCGCCCCAGGAATACACCTGGGAACTCCCCATTTGGACTACTCAAGTAATACAGAAGCTACTTAGAGAAGGGGTGCTCAACCCATGGCCCAGATCCAGCCCACACGACTCCACACAGGCCCAGAAATTTAGCAGGCAGAGAATGGTGGCACAACTCCCCCACCCCCACATCTCCAGACCTATGGGGAGCTCTGGTCTCTATGTATTGGACTGAGCACCTGATACCAGTGTGCAGGGCTGGGCAGGGGTGATGCCAGGCCACAGGGCCCAATCTTGGAAGGCAGGGGGGTGGGAGGGACAGCGCCAGGCCTCTGGGACCCAATCCCAGTGCACTGGGGTGGGAGGATGAGGCACTGGACCCCCAGGGAACAATCCCAGAGTGTAGGGTTGGGAAGGGTTGGTACCAGGCCCCAGAGCCCACTCCCCACACTCAGGGCAGGGAGGGAGTGGTGCCAGTAGTCAGGGTCCAATCCTTAAATGCAGTCCTTGAACTGGCCCACAGACCAGCCCCACACCATTCATCTGGCCCACAGGGCCAAAAGGTTGCATACTACTGATGTAGAGGATAGCAAATGAATGAAGTTTGGAGGAGAGTGTAAAACACTTCTGAATGAGTTTGGAATGAGCATTGTGTTATGCATGTTTTGCAGCACAAAAAATAGTGCAAAGATGTCTATATGAGATGTGACCAATACAGGCTGGTATAGCTGATGGAGAAGAGGAGCAGAAGGGACCTGCAGGCAGAGCACTTGAAGAGAAGAGAGTAAGGAGGGGCACAGCTGTGAAAAGCCTTGACGTAATTAAACTTGAGGTAGGTATTGGTCTTTCCATTTGGAAGATGGGGAAAGCATGGCGTGATCCAGAAATTTCTTACTCCCAATGGTATCCATTTACCCACATGAGATCTAATATGATCCTAGTCAGAGCCAATATGGCTGCAGACTAAATTAAGGTAGATCCTTACCCCATAGATGTTTCTACTGACTTGTATGAACAGTCAGTCTGCCATAGCCAAATCCTCTCTTTACATCGGCTGATTTGTACAGAAACCAACCATTAAAAGGCTGAAAAAAATCTGTTGGTTTTAGCCCACAGGAGGTAACCCTCATATATCCCTCACTCCAAAGTGCATCTACAGTGATAAGTCAAGGAGGACACAGACTTTGTAACAGCAAAATTCGCAAACATCTATTTAGTGCTTTTGGAGATGAAGTACTCTCTGTATTCAGAAGAAAAACATGTAATCACAGATTAAATGAGTATATAAACAAACATCACTTATTCTTAGCAACAATTGAATTTAAGTAACCAAACTGAGTATATGGCCATTCAAAACTGAGGGAATTCTACCGGTTTTGTTCTCCAGAAAGAAAACCCTACCAGGGGAGCACCAGACAAACGGTGCAGGTGGGTGCTTCACAGACAGCTTGCGCTGTTGACATCACCTAGCCAGGGGCCCCTTTGCATGCATCCCAGTGTGCTTTTTAGGCTCCCCTGGCTGCCAGAGACAGCTGACAGCAGGTGATGGCATAGGTCTACACCGATTGGTGCCCACACCAGTGGACCACGCTCTCCCTGCCCACAACACCACCTCCCTCTCTGCCTCCCTCCTAGCTGTCAGGCTTTGAGACTGCCAACCCAGAACATTAGGGGTGTACAAAGCTTTGGTCCCTGATTTGATTTGGTGGAGATTCGACCCGATTCGGTGGCTGAATCTCCAAATCCAAATTAAAATCAGAGAACCCTTTAATCTCTCTCAATCAATTCAGCGAGATTTGAACAGATTCAATGTTTCAAACATAGATATCAACAGCAGAACTGGAAGTGGACCAGAAGCACTTCTGGGTCTGCCAGGGAGTGCACTGCGGGGGGCCCCCGCGCTCCCCCCCCCAGCTTAGTGACTGGTGCCTCCTGGGTCTGGGGGGGTACCTGGGGTCCCCCTGCAGCTGATCACTGAGACACGGGGTGGGGCCCACAGCATGCTCTCTGACAGACCTGGAAGTGGACTGGAAGTACTTCCAATCCACTTCCAGGTTCGCTGCTGAGCACATGGAGCCCCACCACCCCCACCCCCCCGCACTCCCATGGGATGCTCCATGCGCCCCAGCACTGCAGTGATCACAAGCCATGCTGTTACCTCAAGATACATAGAAAAAAAAAAAACTTTTAAAGCTGTGCCTGTGATTCACCGAATCAGCATCAGATCTTCAGATCTGGATTCAGCCAAATCGAATCAGGGACAGTAATCTGGATCAACAGATTGAATCACTGTCCTTGATTCAGACCGAATCCAAATCCAAATTGAATAGGGCCCGTTTTGCACAGCCCTACAGAATATGTCTGCTGTCTCTCCTACCCTGTCAATTCTCCCTCCAGCAGCCCACAATGGATCACTACCCCTTTGACACCAAACAACAAACCCATTTCCAGTGCTGGTCAGAGGAGTCTGGTCAGGTGTTGCCAGGTCGGGTGCTGGTTAGTTGAGGTCAGGTGCTGATGGGTCAGAGCAGAAACATAACTAGTATGGTGCAAGGGTAGCACCAGGCCCTGGTGCCAATGTGGAGGGGGTGCCACCCTGCACCCCAGAAACCACATCTAGGCAAAGTGCAGAGAACTAACCCCAGCTCTGGCCTCAGTAAGGCAGCATACAGAGAGCTGGCACTGGCCCCAACCCCAGCCCCAGCCCTGGTCCTGGTCCCATCCCCAGCAAGGTAGCATCCAGGGAGCTCACCTCAACTATGCCCTAGCAAGGCAGCATGCAGGGAGCCAGACCCAACAGTAGTCACTGTCAGGTAAGACCAGGTTGGGGTCAGGTGCTGGCAGGTTGGGTCAGGTCTGGCTGGATTGGGTTCCCCTATCTGCTCAGGGTAGAACGGCAGAGAGCTGCATAGCCGCAGGCTGTGGAGATGGACTGGGCTTTCCCAGCCCAAAAGCCTTCAAAGGGTGTCGTTTACTCTGTATGGGGTTGCAGCAATAGAGTGGGGAGCCGGGAAGCCATGGGGAGGGGTTAGGAGCAAGGAATGCTGGGATGCTGGAAGACAGGTGTTGTGGCTTATACCAGTAGGGTAACAACACATACATTCATTCACTCAAATAGACACTTTACTTGGGGTCATTTCTACCTTGTTGGTTTCTGGGAAACTGCAATTCAAGCTCCTGACTAGTAAAACTTTTGTGTGTGTGTGTGTGTGTGTGTGTGTGTGTGTGTGTGTGTGTGTGTGTGTTAAGGTGCGCCTTCACTGGCATTGGGGTTTCTACACAACATGAGGTCTTCTCCCCTACAGCCTCAGCTTGGTCCACCACTGTAAATAACAGGTAAGCAGTGCACTGCAGCACAGTAGCACCAGCAGCATCTCAGGCAGCCAAACTGTCACAGAGCTTTTCTTTTCTTTCCTGCAGGAGCTGCTTCTCCAGCAGCTGCCAGAGAACTCCCCCTGCCAGCCCCAACCCTAGGGCTCAGATGTTCCCAGGGCCCTGTGTCCTTCTGGTCAGCTGACTGGGGACAGGTGCTAGGGGTGTTGGTCTAAGGACATGGCACTGGCAGACAAGGTTATTTGGGTCATCTGGTATCTTTTAGTAGACCAACTGACTAGTTATAGAAATATATCTTAGCAAGTTTTGGGCTCACAGGCTGAGGAAGCACCTGCAGTTTGTGTGTGTGTGCTCATCCTGGATGGAAGAAATAGTAAAGATGCCAGAGGCTGGCAAGCAATGCAGACAAGAAAGCCAGTCTGTGAAAATGGAAATGGAGGAGTCATGAGGTGAGAGAGACAGGCCGGCGGGGGGAAGGAAGATGTAGCAGGTAAAAGTGGAGAGGTACCTGCTGCTGCCTGGGGAGTCAGATGTTTGGTAGGTTGTAGTGTGTCATAAATTCAATGTCTATATTGAGTCCGTGAGTTTCTGTATCTAGGAGGTTGCTGAAGTGAAGTTCATAGGCCCGCTTGTGAAAAGTGGTTTGTAAACTCAAACAAGCATTGCACCCCTCTAACCTCATCACCAGAAACCAAGGAGGGCATTACCAGTGCTGAGGGTCTTGGTGGCCTTGAGGAATGGCTTGAGGACCACCAAGATCTGGGAGATGGTATCCCACTCTGCTTTGTTAAGGGGACCACTGATCCCAATCTCCCCGAGCAGGGCCTTCTCATGGATGGCATTTTGCTGTTCCACCAGCCTTTCCAGCATCAGGTATGTGTAGTTCCACTGAGTCTCCATGTCCTGCATGATTTTGTGCTGTGGGATGCTCGGCTATTCCTGTTTCTTCCGTAGCATCTTGCCCCCCTTGATGCTGTAATGGAAGTAGCTTGCCACCTTCCTGCACTTTGAAATCAGCTGGGTGGTAGTGACAGCGCCATCACTGGCAGCCTTGTCTCCTCCAAAGTATCTCTGACTATGAGGCACAGCCTGTGTGCCACACAGCAGATACCAACAAAGTTGGCATCACAGAGTGCCTTGACCATTTTGGCCTCACTGTCGGTGATCATGAACCTACGGGTGAGCTTGCCCTGCCCAATGAGGCACTCCTGCACCATGCGGTTCATGGCCACCATGGTGTCCCTTGCCGTTTGGGACTCATCCATCACCTTGGCTTGAAGGAGAGCCCACGGACAGCCTGATTGATTGCACCAGTGCTCTGTGAGGGAGAGGTAGGCATGATCACCCGGCTGCTCCAAATGTCGGAGGTGAAGTGCAAGGCTACCTGCCTTACACAGCTCCTTCCTCAAGTACTCCCTGCATGCCTCATACAGGGAGGGAACCACTGTCCTGCTCAAGGTGGTGCATGTGGGTACTTGGTAGGATGGGGCCATGAGTGCCATGAGCTGCCTGAACCCTGGTCACTAAACTAAGGAGTATGAGTGGCTATTCAAAGCAAGCATCTCCCCAGTGCTCGCCTTTTGTCTGTGGCTTTCCCCCACCGCTCCAGGGTGGCCTGCCTCTGCTTTGTGGGGATGGGTGCTTTGGAGCAAGAGGGGGACTTCCCTTTGGGCACATTCCTACTGGTGCCAGGCTGAGGAGGAAGAAGGGCAAGGGGGTGCTGCCTCCTGAGATGAAGCAGCATTGCCATGGTGGTGAAGTGTTTCATCTCCTTGTCCCACTTGATCTGCCTTCAGCAGTGCTGGCTGATAGCATACTTAGGATCATCTACAAAAATGATCCCACACTACACTACCCCCCTTGCTTCTGGGTTGAGGGTGGGGATCCTGGCTTATCCCCCTCCTCAGCAGGTAGAAGCACAACAACAGGGGAAGCTGAGCCACCTGCCACTACAACCTCCTCTGAGATGCCTTCCTGAAAAAGAGACCTGGCTCTAGGGGAACTTTGAGTGGTGTGGAGCATGAATTCACATTCCCTGTCGGTCCCCAGTATTTCTTTAGCTACGGCGCTCAGCTCTCCTGGTTCCAGATCCAGCTCCTCCTCTGGCACTGGGCGGCTGACGCTGGGAGATGAAATTGGGGTGGAGGAGATGGTCATTCTGCTGCTGGTGGCTATTTTTGGTGTTAGGGGAGGTGGTGCAGGTGCAGGGCCAAGTACTGCTCCCACCTCCTTGTTCCCATCGGCAGCAGAAGACTCATGGCTGCCAGGAAAGAGGATGCATCTATGTTTGGGGGGAGAAGGGAACTTGCAACTCTAACTCTCCCCTTACCCCCTGTAGCCCCTTTCCCTCCCCTGCCAGAAGACCAGGCACCTGCCTTTACACCACGCTTTATATTAATTTTTCCTGTGCTGGAAAATGTCTCTCAGTGTAACTAACTAATAATATCTCTTCTTCTTCTTTGACGTATGACTGTCTGACTTCTTCTGTGTTGCATTTAATAATCTCTATCTGACGACTTATTCTGTGTTGTGCTCTGACTTCTTTTTCTATGATGTATGTATGTGAGTGTGTGCAACGTATGTGCTTTCCTGCACAGTGATGGATCATACTGCCAGGGAAACACAGATTTCTTTTAAAGTGTGGGGGGGGAAAAAAACAACAACAAATATAAGTTGAAAGAAATGGATTGGATGGGGATAAGTAAAGGGATTCTAGTTAGTAAGCTGTATCCAAATCCTTTCCAAGAACAGAAGGTAGCAGGAGACTGACTAGGTAGGAAGCCAAGCCAGTCCAGTACCTTTCAGATGCTGTTACTCAGGCAGAAATGGCTCTCAAAAGGCACAGAAAGCCTGCAGACAGAGGCTTATGTGCTGTTTCTACATCTCTCCCTCAGAGCACTTTAATTGGAAGGGCACTCAGGGAAAGATCACAGTCAGTTTTCCCCCCCACCCCCCGCTTCAAATTGATTTGGTGATTGGTTTCTTTCCCCTCCTCATTTGATTTGGATTCAGTGATTCAGCCTCTGTATTGGGTCTAATGTTCTCCAAATTGAATCACAGACCAAAGCTTTGCACACCCCTAGTGATTATAAAGCAAAAGTATAAGGTAGGGGAAGCTGCATATGGCATCATAATTTACAACGAAACATATACTATGCAATTAAACTGATGTACCTTTGAATACTGTAGTGACTTGCATACCACATGTGCCTTTCCCTGCAAAATCAGCTCTCCAAAATTGGGGCGTATATCTTAAGGAGGGAAGGTAACTTTTCTTCACTAAAATTGAAACTGGGAGGAATAGAAGCCTTATAGGATATACTGTGTTAAAATGGTTGCCAAAATAGCTGCCACTTTTCCCTGTGGCAGTGAGTAGCAGGAGTGGAGTCTAGTATTAACCATCTCACAGCTCCTGGGGAGGCAGTAGCTTTTGGCTGAAGAGCCATGGAGCTGGCCGAGGGAAAGTGAACTGCTGCATGCAGTCTGTAGTATCTTGAGGCTTGCAGTGTGAAAACAACACACCACTATTTATAGAAACATCTATAAAGGACTATTTACAGGAAAGAAGTAATAGTCTTACTACTTTCTTCATAATGGTCTGGAGCCCAGCCTGGTTGATGTCCTGCCATACCAGGAAGTTCCTGGTGCCTCACCCAGACTGTCTCTTGGGATATCATATTTCCTGGAAACTGTTTCTTGGACAATTTACTCTGTCACACAGTTGCCTATAACTCTGCATGTCTTATATGGGGAGGTGTGAGAAAATACAGTATGTTGCATAGTAAGAAAAATCTTATATCAACACTTTATATCTGCTGCAGATTGCAGTTCATATTCATGTTAAAAAGTATCTTTATTATATCATCTGCTCATACCAGCCTAGCTTCTAGTCCAGTGATCAGTGTTTTCTCTGAGCCAAATCTGCATAAAATGAACTGTTCCAAACAGGAGATTTTACACACTTTCAACTCTCCTGTGAAATATGAACTTCCATTTCTACCTAGAACTTTTACAATCTTTGCTCCTATGCCTGAAGAAGCATGCTTGTGCCCACAAGCTTGCAAATAAAGAATATTTGTTGTTGCAAGAATCTAGCTGGTTTAATAAAAGATATTGCCTCTACCATGAGTTTTGATTCCTTAATTCTCATTAAGGTATTAGTTATACAAAGCATTGTTTATTAATTTATATCTTATGGTATTGGGCAGGGTTGAGGGAAGTAGTGGAGTTGGAGGAACATGGATCCATGGGGTAAGTAAGAGAGAAGGAGTAACTGCTTCAAACACCTTAAGTAATCTTTCCCCCCTTCTGACAGTGTCGAATGAATCTTTATTTTGGGAGCAAAAAAGAGATAGCACAGTATGGGAAATTAATAGCACTTGTGTTACAGAACTCTGTCAGAGAGATGCCAAAAGAATTTATGTTCTCAAGCCAGGCCATCCATGTATTGAAAGAACACTGTCAATATATGCTCTTTTGTTTACAGCTTTAGCAGAAGAGACTGCTCAGGCAAAGTGTGATTTGTATGAAGTCCTAGCCACAATTGATCTCGAATGGACCAATTTAATTCAGGATCTGTTTATTTTAGGAGAGTGCTAACAGGTTTTTAAAAGGGTCAGTGGTGCAGTCAAACAGATTTTCAATATCTCTATTGCCAAAAAGGGCTTTCTGTCAATCGGGAACTCCAAGCATGTAGGAATGCAAATAGAAAACAGGGGTCAGAAGAGAACTTAACCACTGTTCTGCTGACATATCTTGCAGCATATTGTAGCTTTGGGACTCTTACTCAATTGGTATTAATCTTTTCTGATCTTGTTCTAAAGCCCTGGGTATTCAGGTTAAGTATAATGTAGTAAATAACTTCAAACACTTTGCAGTAGCAGGACAATTGTAATCTTTGGCTATTGGCAACCAAACACTAGATTTACTGGTGACCAACAGTGGTAAACATAATACAAAAGTGTCTCTAGATACTAATAAATACATATTCCTCCTTTGTTGGAAGCGAAGAAAAAGTTAACCAGAGGCAAGTGATTTCACAGTGGAGGTGCCACGGTTTCTAATAAATGTTCCCAGTGCTGTGCTAGAAGTTTAAAACAATTAAACTTAGCAGTGATATGGTGCTTCAAAAGCATTAGTCCTCAGAATAGACCTGTGAGGAGGAAACAGTCACAATCTAACATCAGTCACCACAGGGATTGGGTACTAACCACTTTTATGTCATCTTTCAGAAAGCCCAGGTCCTGCTTTGGAGCAGGAAATAAACTTTACATTCCCTTACGAACACTCCTGTATGTCACACCTTTATTACAGCATGAACTCCATCCATGTCCTTGGCAAAGTCACTTTAACTCTTTTCCTTGACTTTTCCATTTACTAGGTAAAGATAAAGGCACAAAAAATAATTAGTCTCAGCAACACTGCTGATACTAAAGGAAGGATCTGCATTGATGGTGATAGATAGTTGGCTGTGCAGTCAAGTGATCTGTACACAGTTGTAGTCCTGTCTGAATCACGTCCTTGGATTCGCATACGTTCAAACCATTACTTATGCTTGTGGTAGAAATATTAGTGTAAAGCAATAGGTTTATATTGTACTGTATTGCAATACCTTTAAGAGCTGTCATCCTTTTTAGCAGATATGTACACTACATTCCACTTCCCCTCATGCGATTCTGCCGCCTGGTAGGTGAAGTCTCCAACCGATCTTTAACAAAACACAGTAAACAAAGCATGCAGTGCTTGAACCAGACTGCTTCAAGCACCGATCAATAACGTTCTTAAATGTTCTTCATTTTCTTCTCACAGCGGCTTGACAGGGCAGTGCCAATAACTTTCCACCACACTGTTGGGGCATACTACGTGCTGTATATTCACTACAGTATGTTCTGCATTTTGCCTTTTTCACAGTTGGATGCCAGGGATGACCATGGAATAAATGTTTAGATATAGGAATTGGTACCTACTGGATATGTCTACATGTGCAATTAATGCACAGCAATAAACTCTGATGCATACCGTGCTGGAGTTCATTGTTCCCAGATGCTGTGTTTACATGTGTTCCTGGGACCACAGCATGTTGAGCGAGGTTGGAGCAGCCCCAGCTGGCAGGGGATCTGGGGGATCAGCCTGCCAGCTGGGGCTGCTCTGACCTGTCCCAGCATGCTGTGGAGGGGCTGTCTGGAGTAAGAGGGTGCTCCATTGTGCTGCTCTGAAGCACCCACATGCCCGCAGCCAGCCCCATCAGTGTCCGCACATGTGTTGCTGTGGAGTAAAAAAAACTCTGCCATAGGATAGTACTTGTGTTTATAAGCACTAACTTATGGTGGAGTTCATTAATTACTGCATCCTAATAGCCTTGCACATGTAGACACTGAGATGTTTACTGCGGAGCTAATTGGGCAATTCCACAATAAACACCTTGTGTCAATGTGCCCACTGAGTATAATAGAACTCTTTAATCAATTTTCTGCTATGTCTTTTAGTAAACATTGGAGAGGTTTGAGTCTTTCTTTGGGTGCATACAAGCACATTTCTACCAACAGAATCACAGTTCCACTGGTAGAAAGCGGTATACAAATGTAGATGTAGTTTCTAGGATACCAGAAATGGCAGGATTGGTAGAAAATTATACTGAAACCACCTCTCCTTGAAACTTGGCAGACTTCATGCCCTCAGAAGGGGCTACCATTCCTACAACGTTTATCTGAATCAGCCAAAAAATGACAAAGTTATAGGTATTTCAGTGATTCCCCGTTATAGTCTATGGCCGAATCTCCAAATCTCTCCGAATCAGCGCTGAATCTTTTGAAGCCGATTCAGCCCAATCCATTTGGGACAGTGATCTGAGTCTTTGAATCAAATCATTGTCCTCTAAACTGACTGAATCCAAATCGAATACTTCTCTATTCGCACAGGCCTAATAATTGTTTTATATTTTGTGGCTTCTTAGGAGTTACAAGAGGTCTTTGCTGCTATGCCCCAGGAGCATATGGCTATTATTTGGGTATTCTGAAAGTATGATCATTTCCATAGATGTTGTGATGCTGACGAAGTTGTAATGAATAACAATGTTTTATAAAGCACCTTTTATCCCAAAGATTTCAAAATCTTTTATAAACTTTTTTTCAGGAGTAAGCACTACAGGAATCATTTCACCCACGGATGCAATGCAGACCTCTCTGGGATGAAATTTAGCTGGTGTTTAACAGTGCATAGCAATACTGCAGAACTGTTTGCTTGGGAAGGTGAGGAACATACCGAATTGAAACTGCAATAGCCATTTTAGATAGAGAGAAGCCAATTGCTCAGACTGGTATTTGGCACAGATACCAAGCCTGTCACTCCTACTCTTGTGAAATATATTTCATAGGATCTGGCATCCCCAGCAGTGCTTAGGATATTGTTTTTTTATATCTCTACTGACAGATCAGCCAGCAGCACAGTGATGTTTTAGATTGTGCTGGGATATTATAGGGGGGCACCTGATGAATCTCTGGAACCACTTCCCTTAATCACCCTTGTTAACCTGTAAAACCTGACAAGATCATCATCCATGCTGCTATAATGTTAGTGCCACCTTTTTGATATGGTCACTAGACTGGAGATTACAGGAAAAAGGGCAGATTAAATGAAGGTCACTTAGGTAGCTGACCCCTGTGGGTTTATCCCTACTGTGATGTCCAGGCACCGACAGGTTCAAAGCATGCACTATTAATGCTCACCCATGCCCACATGCATAATACAGACCTGCACACCAAGGAGGCTGTTTTGGGACCAGTACTTTGCACAGAGTGTCACATCCTTTTTCCCCCTGTATGCCTGGGAGCACCAGCTAAGGACAAACCCAGAGAATTGTCACTAGTGAATTTCCAAGTTTGGAGCACGTCAGTGGGTTCAGGCCACCCAGACATGCTCAGACCCCTCAATGATGGGACATTTTACTACCACGGTGTGGTCAAATCCTAAATTGTTATTTCCAGTGGTACCAATTCATCCAAGAAAAAAGGGCTCCACCTGGGAAACCTGCGGCATTTCTATGGAACATGTTCATTTTGCCTTTTAATACCAGCAACTAATTCAAGAAAAAGAAGAGAGCATTCACAGAGAATATGGCTGGAGGAAAGCAACAGATTACATGCGAGACTGATTTAGTTCAAGAGCATCAACATATGGACTCTTGCCAGGCTCCTTATTCTCAGCCAACTTCCATTCGGTTTCTCACCCTTCGGTCACTTTAATTGCTTCATCAGATTTGTTTGCTTTCCTGTTTTCAAGTTTCTATCCACAAATTTAGTAAAACCGGAGAAACCTACATAGTAATCCAATCTATTTATCTGTGCTCTAGCCAGAGGTCACTAAGAGCAGTCAGCCAGATACTGAGGATTGCTTTGTCAAGGTCTGGCAAAACTTGGGTTGAGGGGGTTGTACTGAATGGGGTTGAAATAAAGCTTTAGTCTTTCCTTTCTCTGCTGGGAGTTATTGTTGTGCTATTTATTCTGAAATAAAAGTGTTCCCTAGAGAAGCAAATATTATGAGGCCTAGGTCCTGAGCTTAAATCTCAGTCAGTCACTGAGGAAACTATACGTAGGCATGCTTGGACATGTGAACATCCTGCCACTGAGGCAGAAAAGTGGTATATGTTCAAGTCATTCTCATTGAGGATGGACAGATTAAGAACCTTATAGATAATACCATAGATGCTGCAGGGTATAACTCCTGTGCTGTGGGGTACCAACCTCCTGCAGCATCCTTTTAATGAGGTAAGTATACCACCAGCTTAGAGGTAGGCACTGCATAAGCTTCAAACACACAGCACAGGCTCCACTACCTGTGGACTCTACTCTCTGCCAGTTCCCAGTGTACACTCATAATGATGCAGAATTTATACTGTCCTTCCAGCATATGCTCCAAGAATACTAGCAACTTCTTCATCCTTGAGCTGCCCCATTGCAAGAGACCAACACAAAATGCTTTCCAACATTAGAGGTCAAGCCTCCTAATGACTGCACACTCAAATATTCCCAAGACTTTTGTATCAGTAAGGACAAAGTAAGTACAACTTGTATGAGGAAGGGTTTGCAGAACCAAGCCTCTTATCAGTTAGGAATATTTCTGATAGCAGACCCAAGGAAAAACATTGTTTTAGCCATGTTTGGGGAAAAAAAAAAAAGATATTCTCTTTGAACAGCTCCAATATGCTAATTTCCTCTGTATCAGGCCTATGCCTCTACCTATCCTCATGAAAATTAAGCCACATTTGTTCAGTGTACTAGCCTCCAAACAATCCCCTTTTGCAGGGGATTGAGTAGGCTCCTTTTATTTTAGGAATTCTGTCTCCAAATATCCCATCATCAAGGTGACAAGCTTGAGCCTCAAACCTTCTAGTGTTAACCAGGCTATGCGTGTACCACCCCCACGGAGCCACACAGCTTCAGGGGCTAAGAAATATTTTCCTGGCAAGTGTTTCTCCCCACTGGTCCGAGGCAAGTCAGAGCCAGACATTGGAGATGTGGAAGAGGAAGCTATTTGACTCCAATGTGGAAGAGACAAAAATCTAAATTAGGGAAAAGAATCGATTTGGACAAGGAGTCTCATGAGCCTGGCAGTTGGCAGAGAGAAACTGATTAAATGGACAAAGAAACCGGGACTGGCAGATAGGAACCTGAGGACTGAGACTGGGATGTGAGGAATGAATATGTGAGACTGGTATTTGTTGAGACAGGATAGGGAGGGAGAAGGCGGCCAGAAGAAGCAGCCATGGATGGTGGAGAGACAGGTTGAAGAAGAAATTTTTAACATGAGAGACTTTATGTTGAGCAGAACACACGACCTTCCAAAGTCTGGAATGAGATCCCTCAGCACTCGCTAGCAAAAGATGTATCCCCTTCTATTGCTGAACTATACAAATGAGGACAACCTACTACTGGATATCTATCAGTTACCCACAAGAGACAGAGGTCCATTTGTTGGATGTAAATGAACCAACTCTGGTGATTAACAATGTGTTATTAGAGCCACAAGAAATAATTTATTTTCTTTGAATTTCTAGAAACCTTTGAAATCACACATGAAAGCTATATTTTGAGAACTTTATCAAGAGATCCCTAGAAAGTCCAGAAATGCTAGAATGATGGTTGTACCTTCAACCTTAATTTAGCTCCTTCATGCATAAGCATATAGTAGTAGTAGGCAACCACTGAGGTCTAGTCAGGTGCCTGATGAATACACTTGTAAGAAGTTCTGCAACTATCACACCAAGACCTTCAACGTGTATGCCTAGGCAAGAGTATGGAGGAGTGGGAGCTGCCCAAGATCTACCATCCCTCCTCCCCTGCCTTAGACCATAGAGACAGAATCCAAAGGCCAGACCAAGTCTAGATGTTCAGCGTCTCAATGGTTGTAGCTTCTGTCACAGAGCAACAGATTGAGTGCTGTTGCTGACTGCCTAATGCCTCAGCAAGGGCATGCTTCTGTCAGGGTGATGTCCCTTAGCCTTTCTCCAACCAAGGAGTACCCACAAGGCAGTGGAGGCTAGGGTTTTGAGGCACCCTATACCCACCTTACTCTGGAGGTTGCATCATTGTGGTATTTTATAGGAACTGCCCCGCCATGAGTAGCCTCATCATGTTGCCACCAGGCCCTCCAGCCGGATGCAGCTTACAGTCATACCCAGGACCAGTTGGCATATGGCTGTGAAGCAATACAAGCTGTTGTCTCTGGGTCTCCTGATTTATTGCAGAAGTCATAAGGTCTGTGGTGAAGAAGGGAACGAGGAGGACTGCAAGAAAAGAGTGGACAGTCTCACGGTTATTGCCCTGGAAAACTGCATTCTACCTTTGTCTCTGCCATGCAACTGCTTTGTGATACACGGCAAGTCACTTAAGCCAAACTTTTTACAAGTGCCAGACTTGCTCCTGGCATCTGAATGCTGGACCCTTGCAGCTGTATGTGAAGTCAGTGGAAGCTGTAATTTCTCTAAAATGGAGCTTTGAAAAAGGTCAAACTGGTTATCTCAGGTTGGCCCAACATTTGTGCTTCATATTCTCCCTTCTGTAGAGTGGGGTTCATACACTCCTAGAGCTCAGAGGTATGCTGAAGATCAATAGAGCTTGTGAAACATTTAAATACAATAAGGATGAATGCCACAGGAAAACACACACACACACACACACACACACACACACACACACACACACAGAGCAATCATTCTGTTCTCAGAGCACAGATAGGTTTCATTCTGGCATTTCCTAACTTTTAAGTGTTTGACTTGGCAAACTTTTAAACACAATATCTGAGTATTCTGGAGATGTGCTGCTTCAAGGTCCCCTGCTTCATACTTAAATATGGGAAATGACTTACCTCCATAGCCAAAGCCTCTGTGTTATGATTGTTTCTGGAGCACCTGTAACTTCCAATGAAGCCAACAGAAATTAAAAGTAGTTGGTACCTTCTAAAGCCAAGCCTGTCATACTGAATGCTTCCCCTCTCCACAGTGAATTGCTGGCTCGAAGATCTGTGCTGAAGGCTTTTGTATTTCCCTTGTTGCCCAATTCAGAATCTGAGATGTGTCATTTGTCAGAGCTCAAGGAGTTTTGCCATTTTGAATTCTTTAATTGCCATTTTGCTCTAGCACAAACAGACTTTTCTCTCTCTGTTTTAACTTTTCCTTTCCAGGCAACTTCTTCTCCCCAAAAGAAATGAATCCCCAAGTTCTAGGAAATGACCTTGCTCTTCTTCCACAAATACCAAGAAAATAATTCATTCAGGCTTTCAGCAATATCAGTTTCATCTTGTACTAGCATGTTACGGGGTCATGCCGATGCTTTGGCTCGGTTTCTCCTTTTTATGTGCCAGTATTTTGAAAAACTTCTGCAATTTCTCTTCGTTTCCTGTACTCATCTCTCTCTGAACCCTGTACATGTTTATATTACCATTGTAGTGATTTCTTATCCTTTACAAGTTGTGAACCAGTCATTCCTTTCAACAGAGCAAGAAGTCTGTGCTTAATGAAGACTTCTGTACTTTTAGGATAAGCACATAATACCAAATTGAAGGCTGCTGGCAGGCATTAAGGCAACTGTGCTATCACCAGCTACTGACACTCACAATGCTCTGCACTGGGAGCCCACAAGGCTCCCCCAGTGTGGACAAAACCCTTGCCTTGTTCTGATGCCTACACGCCAGCTGAAAGGCAAAGCAGTTTGAAGCAGCACATGCAGCTGGGAAATGGGGAATTCCCCGCTCCCTTGCTGCTGCCTTCACATACTGGGTGATGGGGGGGAAGGCTCCCCAGTCTCTGGGTCCTGGCATCCAGAAAGCTTTAAAGACCATGCCTGCATCCGGGCTGCAGCCACACTTTTTAAACTTCTCCAGGCACTTGGGCCCAGATACCAGAGAGGCTCTATGGCACCTGGGTCCTGGCACCCAGGGAACATTAAAGAACATGCCCACCTGCCTATTTTGAAATGGACTTTTAAGGAGGTGGACAGCTTAGCTCTGTTTTGTGGTGACTTTCATACAAATGTCAAGAAATTCTCCACAGTAAAGTGCCTTTGGGAAGTTTCATGACAGTGACTGTGTTTTCTTTTCACTACCTCTTCCTTTACAGTAATAATTTATAGTTTCTCCCACAAATAAAGTTAAATCATACCCAAGTACATTAAAATGCTTGAACCTCATCCTTAGCAGATATAAAATCAGAGGTCTTGTTGTCTAGAACTGATGTTTTTAGTTCAGTTAAATTCACTACCTTCCCCTTGGGAAGCAGCAACGCTTGAGTTTGTTGTTGTGCATTCATACTGTATTGCCCCTAAAATCTTATCTATTTAAATTGGGTTTCTTCTTATATACACCCCAAATGTAACTCCAGTGATTGCTGTGAATGCAACTGGCCTACATCACTTTTTTTCCACTACTTCCTGGGTGCATCTACACATGCAGTTAACTGCACGGTAGATTAACTTGCTGCAGAGTAAAAATAGTTTGTCCAAGTATAGCTGTGCACTGTTATATGCTAGTCAGAGCCTGAAGTCTCTTCCTGCTTACCCAGTATTTTTCTCCTATCCCTCATCGGCCTGCTGAAAACAGAATCCATGCCAGGTACTTAAGGCTTTAAGCTTTTATATCCCTGTTGTACCGAATCCCAGAACCATCTTCCAAATGTGCAACCTCTATGCCAGCCTTTCCAACATGTTTCCTGCTTGCCCTCCATCTTTCTATCCACTCACTGCCATTCCTCATTTTAGAATATTAGCACCACAAGGGTTAAAACAAATCCAATGTAAAGCTAGCATGTTTATTGTAGCAGCAAATCCAGAAAGAGAACAGGCAACAGAAAAGGTGCCTTGGTTCAGTTTCATTAAAGCATTCAGCCTTTACAAAAAAGTTAAGTTTTTAAGAGGTAAATGACCCAAATTAGGCTAGAGATGCATTTAAAAAATGTATAAAGACTATAAAACATTTTAAGGAATTGGCTTTTAGAACAATTATTGCAGACTTCTATTAATTTTGCAGGTATTTTATGCTGCTCAGTAGCCATTGTAAAGGAAAACAAGAGGCAAAGAGTTCCCTATTTTTCACGAACAATCACACGGCAAAGTAGCTCTTTTATCATTACCATACAGCTAGTGGTCCCTGCACCAACTGGGCAGATAGCATCCAGATAAATAGCAGCCCCACATATTTTTGATTTGCCCATTGCCAAGATTCATCTTTACTTTGTAGAGAGCAACTAACCTCTAAGTATCATCTTCCAGCATATAGACAACCTGCAGGTATGCACACAGTTATGAAAAATACCAACCGTTGCCCACCTCTCCCCTACATCCCATCCTCTTGTAACCAGCACAGGATGGGATGCAGGGGGGGCGGGGAAAAAAAAAAAAAAAAAAAAACCAACCACACCCTTCTAGGACCTTCAGTATATCCCAGGCAACCAAACACCCAGCTTTTGTTCTAGGTGGCCTATAGAAGGGGGAAGTAATTTAGGAAATTCCATATTAAACTCAAAGAGAATCCCCAACAGGGAAGAGAAGCTGGGATTAGTATTGCAAAATGTTGAGAACCATATACTACATTATCATTGCTGGTATGGAGACTAAGGATAGGAAAGCAAGTGTTTGTGCTTTTTGTGAATTCTTTTAGTACCTATTGATGCCCTGCTCAGTACAGAAAAGGACTCATTATCCACAGAAAAGCTAAGCAGTCTCCAAAGAGGAGAGAAAAAAAAGCAAAGGAAAAACTGCTCCAGAAATAGAGCCCTAGTGGTTTAGTGGATAAAGCACTGGCCCCTAAAGCCAGGAAGCATGGTTTCAAGTCCCATCTGTGATGATAGCTTATATCCAGGGTTATTTGACCCCAGAGCAGGGGGGCCTGGACCTGATAACTTTAAGGAAATCCTTTCCAGCTCTGAACTGTGAATGACTGGTTTCATCCTGGCAGAGTCATGAAGGATAAGTTAGGAAAGGAGGGTTTTCCAGAGCTGTCCTCAAAGGATTGAAAGAGAAAGTACATGGTATGGGTAATACAGAAGCAAACAGCTATCATGGGATGCTTGTTTCAAAACCAAGCATTAAACCAACCATCGCATGTCCGGTAAAAATAAAGAGGAAATAGAATCACTGCTTCAGTCACCTGGATTACAGGCCTTTCTTACAATATTCAGTCCACCAGGAGAAGGAGAAATAGGAACATTAGCAGCACATCACATATAGTTGCCATGAGCACTCCTTAGCATGGCCACACTTCAGGTCCATTGGCCTGAAGTTTGAACTGCGTTATTGTCTAATTGCTTTTCATTTTCTTTTCTTGGTTTTTGTTTTATTCAGAAGCAACATGTTCCTTTAGCTTTTAATTAACTCAATCAATTCATTTTGGTAAAACTTGGCTGTGAAACTTCACTGAGGTACAAACACAACCTACCAACGTCAAAACATCCCTCAACATGCTATCAGTTGCTAATTAAATAAAAGACTCACATTTCCTTGGTTACAGCACATCACTGCCTGCAACAATCACCTTGTTTCACAAAAGGAGCACAACAGCATCCCTGGCCCTGTCCACTCAGTCCGGGTATTCTGCAGTGGCACCTGCTCACAGAGCACAGTGTTCAGGAGGCCTCTACATCTCCTGCTCCCTCTCATCCTCAGGTATCTGTCCCTTGTTCTGACAGAAGTAGGCAAAAGCAGGCTAAAGCACCAGGCACAAAAAAATGAAAAACATCCAGTTTTTTCACAATGCACTGCCACCTGAGTTTTTTTGGAGGACTGAAGAGTAGGCTACTGACATGCTGCAACTAGTCAAAATAAAGTTATATAGCTTTGTTCTATTCAAGCATCCAGTAAGGCTAGGGACAGACATTACACATGAACTGGTTTAAGTGATCAGACACTCGTTTAAACCTGTAACAGAACAAACATTCAGTGCACATAAACCAGTTTCAAAATGGCCCAAACCGGTTTGAGATAAACCTGGTTGAATGCAGTGTCAGACTTAACGGATTTGGCTCAAACTGGTTTATGCAATGTCTGCACTAGACTCCTTGCTGGTTTAAGATACACCAGACACCCCCAGCATCCCAGCATGCTCTCTGGGCTAGGCAGGGCTCTCTGCTCCAGCCTCAGGGCTAACCCCACCTTTCTGTTCTCTAGCCAGAGCAGGGACCAACCCGAGCAGACACCAGCTGGCATGGCCCCATTAAGGCAAAGTAGGCAGGGAGGGAGTTAATTCTTCCCTCCTTCCTCTCTTCCTCCACTGCAGCTGGGGTCAGCCTGTCTGCTGGGAAGCAGAGGGGAGGGGGCTGCAGTGGTGGCCCCTTCTCTCTGCCCCCCCCACCTTAACCTACCATGCTGGGTAGGTTGTCCCACAGGGTGGGGAGGGGGGCTCTTCCCCCTCCTCCTTGTCCTAGGGTAGGGAGTTGGACTCTGTAAGGTGCTGGATGAGGGCTCTTCCTCCTCCTCCCCTCCCACTGAGGGCTGAGGAGGGGGCTCCATGCAATGCTGCCCAGCCCCAGAGTGGGGGTGGGGGGGCAGGGGCAGGCT
>NW_005841915.1:314205-330795 GCF_000455745.1 Alligator sinensis | reverse complement strand
TCTTTCCCCTCTCCCAGAGGGGCAGTGGAAGCACAGAGCTCAGCTGGGCAGGGTGTGAGTGTGTGGGGTGTGAGGGAGGGTGTAGGGACGCCCACACACTCCCTCCATGGCGTGCAGCCCCCACCACCTGGAAGCAGTAGTAGGTGGGGAGGTCAGGGTGCTCGTGCCCGACGTAGGTGCGGCTCTGGCCAATGGTGTGCAGTGGGAGAGAGTGGAGCCTGCCTGATCCCCACGGTTCTGCTCCCTGAGCCTGCAGCTCCAGCACTCGCAGCAGGGGAAGCCCCGCACTGGAGGCAGCTGCTTCCCCCGCTCCCCACTGTGCAAGTCCCTGCACTCTGCCGGGAGCGGAGGGAGCCCAGCCCCCAGCGTTTGCATGGAATCCAGTGCAGGGCTTCCCCTCTTCAAGTGCGGAGCTGCAGGCGCATGGCATGGGTTGCTGAATTTTGCTTCCTTCAAATATCCCTTCTTGTTGATTAAGTTTTAGGATTGCCATATCCCACCAAGAGACACTAATCAGTTTGGGGATCTCAATAGCCTCCAGTGCATTACCAAGTTTTATGACAGCACAACAGGACCTTCCTCATAACACTGCAAACCACCATTACGACAGCCAGACAGCAATCAAGGTGGTAAGCTATATGTATGTCTAGCATGTCCTGACACTGTAGCTCCAAGTGGACTCAACTCAACTGCTCTAGGAAAGTCACCTTAAAATTTCTTCTGCCACTGCTGGCCATCCTCATCCTCCATCATTACCTTCCTTCACCAGTCACTTGTGGACAATCATGCCCGGAAGCAGAGCTCTACTACATTAAGTTGTCTAGATATTCAGCTCCATCAAGAGCTGTATGAAACCACAAAGCCAAATTTCTCCTCCTGCAGGGCTGTTAATCACATTAATGACTGTCACGATCACAGTGCTCAGCCATGTGTCCTGCCTAGCAGCTGATCAAAATTAGCACTGGCAAAATGAATGCTTGTCAGAAGAGGAATCATGGGGATTTTTCTGTTTGTCCTTTCCCCAAGTCCCAGATGACTTGTAGTTTCTGGTGGGTATCCCAGGATGTATTTCTAGAAAGAAAAAAAAAAGAAAAAAAAAAAATCACAGGACACAGAGCTGAATGGTGGAATTACTACTCGTCCCCAAAACTGAAGTGTGAATTCAAACAAGCACAGAGGTGTGTGGAAGCAACAGTAAAGGACAAATGCATGTTAAGCAGATGCAGACTGCTACATTTAAAGCAAACAAACTCATCTGATGGAATATCCCTCCCTGCCCCCATAACATGGATTAAGAGGAAGAGCATACATAGTGTGCTCAAACTGGAGGATAAACCATGACAGCTCTCTCCCATATTTCTGGGTTATTTTATAAGATAATATATAAGACTGGGCCTGATCAGCAGGTGAACCCTTATTCGACTATACTTACCCACAGCATCTGCCATGTCTTTGAGATATCCCCACTCTCTTTGATAATTTATTGTCATACTATGTAATGTCCCCATTATTTCCTTTCACTTCTATGCCAACCTAATGAGGCCATGATCACTGCTTCCTGAAGTCCCTGCTTTATATCTGTAGTCCTTTCCCAGGAGTTACCCATTACCAAAATTGGTGTTATTTTCTTCTTTTTAATGTGGTGCACAGTAAAGAATAATCTAATATTAGATCCACTATTGTGGCACCAACCTTATCCATTATTTCATACACTCTACTTTGGGTGTGCCAAATCACTCCAATCTTCCCTTACGCATACGTATTTTATCTTTTAGTTTGGGTGTGTTTGCAATTATGGAGTAAATTCATAACCCTGGGTACAAATCTGCATAGCACCATTAACATCCCTGATCCAGGCCAAGGATCTGACTTCTCCGGTTTTATTCTAATGAAACCTAGACTCTTTTCCAATACACTGGTAGTGTAAAGAGACCTTAAAGTATCCATAAGTTACAAAGGGTGTACTTGGTAGCCATGTTGGTCTGAAACAAAAAGACATACAAAAAACTAGAACTCTTGGTTCCAAAATGATACCTTTTATTAGACCAACTGGAAAATGGCAAGAAAATTGTCCTTTTCTGCAAGCTTTCGGGAACAAAGTCCCTTCATCAGGCTCTGGGAAAATGCATTGCAGAACATCAAGAAAGTTTTTTTGCCTCCCTGCCAGTCATCTGACACCTCCAGGGAAGGAATTCTACCTGATCAACACATCAAAGAGCTACTCAACACAGCTTACAAAGACACTGTCATGGACCCAGAGGGCCAGACTTCAATCTTCAGCTCCCTCTGTGCAAAAATGAAGTTTATTTCCTACCTATGGGGACTTTTTACCATCTTGTACCATCTACACTTTTCCCAGAGCCTGACGAAGGGACTTTGCTGCCAAGAGCTTGCAGAAAAGGACAATTTTCTTCCCATTTTCCAGCTGGTCTAATAAAAGGTATCATTTTGGAACCAAGAGTTCTAGTTTTTTTGTATGTCCATGAGTTACAAACACACTCAATTTAAGTCCCCTTCACCTTACCAGTAAAGTAAAAAGGACCTTACTGAAAGTGAGAATAAAGTCTCAATGTTCTTTTTTCTCAAAATTTTTAACAAACTCTTATCACATTCAACTTCAATCTATACAATATTTTCTTCCCCACTGAACACATGTAAACCACATATAAACCTTTTATTATTAATCCATGGCTATTATAATTTTCCTGCTAAATGCTGCATTAGTTCATAACAGAACAGTGTTTCCCAAGAATAAAAACTACCAGTTGTTCTATTTTCTGTAGCAATATTTTTTATTTTTTTGGAAACACTTTAATGATCCTGAGTTTGAGTTTAATTCCCTTCTTGTAAGTGCTCACTAATGAGTGATCTCATCTGCCATTTAACTTCTATTCTGTAGAAGTACAAGTTCTCTTCTTTTCCTTTTTGCTGATTTTCTCCACACCACACTGCAGTTACTGTTTCTCTCACTTAGGGTTTCTGTTTCTATAGTTTTCCATTCCCCAGACAGCTCTCATTTATCTTTCTCTCAAGCACATTGGTTGCATTTTTTTTTTTTTTTTCAAATGAATCCTTACCTTGTGTGAGCAGATTCAATTTAGGTTGCAATGCATTCCTAGAACTGGACAAAAGTAAAACCCTTCCTTTCATATCACTCTGATAGAGTGATAGAGTTGAAAAGAATGACGGCCAAGTGCCTGAGGTATCAGTGATATGTGGCATACCCAATAAGAAAAAATAAGCAGGAATAATGTGGTTATTAAATCTGTTTAAGGCTTTAGCACTGTATTTTGAGATACAATACCTTTATTAGCTTTGTTCTATATACTTTTCTCCTTCCCTACATGTCCATATGTTGTTCATTCATAGGCAGCTTCTCTTTCTCCTGAGTCTATACCCTTTCTTTTCTATTTTTTCTATTATTTAGCTTCACTTTCCATTTGAAGTTGATGCCAGATTATACAGGCAGTATAATAACAAGCATATGAACCACTGAAAGATTTAGGCTGGCTTCACAGGTGGAGACAGTTAGAAAATACCAGTGAGACATCCTTTAGATGGAATTTGCTGATTTGTCAACTTCACCACTCCAAGAGGTCACGTAATTTCAATGAAATTCTGCATAAAGCCAAACAGGTTTCTAATAGAAACCCTGCTTTCCTGACTGCTCACCTGGCCAGTTCCTTGGTAGCCCTCCAGGCCAGGACTCCTCCTGGAGAGTCCTGAACACTTGGCTTTCCAGGTGAGCAGTTCCTCACCATCCTGAGCTCCTAGGGCTTCCACACACCAAGCTTTGGGCTTCCAGGATTTCCTGCTCTGGAGCAGCCCACCAGGCAAGATGGTGATGAGTGAGAGGCACCAGGACAGCGCGTTTCTCCATAGCACCCATTCAACATAATGAAAATGTATCTCCATTCGCCCTGGTTTTTCTTGAGCGGGGAGGGAAAGACATAATGTTCATCAAAATTGTTGGTAATCTAGTCCTGTTAATTCATCAAAAGTCACATATCATCACCCTTTTTTGACACATTCAGCCAAATGGCATATCCATGCCATTGCAGACTGTAGAACTAGAATACGCACCTACATCATTCACTGTGTTCAGTCTGCTGTCAGTGCAGTATTGCTGCCTTTAATGTCTGCTACACTATTAGTCTGTTCAGGCTAGCAAAGTGCAAGACCAGAATTTGGATATACCACGTGGTGCAAACATTTTTGCAACAAATTTACTGCTATGACTTGCACCATGGCTGCTCAAGGAATGCACATTTCTGCCTATTTATTGAAACAACCAGCCACAACATAAACAGTTCCCCCCTCAAGAACCTTGGAAATAGGCCAGTGATACTAAGACCAGCACATTCCCATGGGAAAACTGCAAGAACTCAACATTATAAATCTTGTGGGTTTAACTGATTTGATTTTGTTGGGTTGGCAACATTTAAAAGTATGTCTTGGCATCTGAGAGCCTGCTAGGCCAACATGTAAGCTTAGTTAAAAGGTGGCCTGGGATTTTTTACTTCCTAATGGGTTAAGAGTAGAAACATCACAAAAGTAATTTTAAAGTATACTGTAAATAGCACCCAGTGTATACTGCTTCAAGTCTCAAGAGGGAATATTTTATCAGTGTTCTTGGTGCCATTACCCATTCACAGATTCTCAGAATGGTTTGTTTCCCAACGACGTTTAGGTTACACAGCTCAGAGGTTCTTCATGATGGCTATCACTCTTATCCTAAAATAATATTTCAAATACACATAGAGAAGCCTGGTGACTAAATATCAGATTTAATATTGCTCAGGTGATAAACCATGGTCAAAGATTAGCAGGTACTTTGGCAACCAAAAGGAGGTTTTAAAGAAATGATCTGGGAACACTATAAGCATGTCTACATGTTCATTAATGCACTGTAGTTATGACGCATTAAGTTTAGTACTTGGTTAACCAAGTACTAAATCAATGCACAATAACTTGTGCTACTGAGCAGTAGCATCAGTGCATGGTTTATTAGTGACGCTTACTGCACAGTAGCCTAATGCTACTGTGCAGTAGGATATTAGTATGGCTTTTGCCCGGCACACTACTGTGCAGTGTTATTAGGCTACTGCACAGTTAGCATCTCATGTAGATGCGCCCTATTAGTGGACCCTGCTTAAGAAATATTTAGACAATGTAAATCACGTAGCTCACAGGCAACAGCGTGCTTGGTTCTCTGTCGGTGACTGTTTAGCGTGGTCTAAAACCACAACAAACATTTTCAGTGAGTTGTCTAATTCACTGATGGCATTAAGCAAAAATAATTATTCTTTTTCTGAAGTACTCGAGATTTACAAATTGACAGGAAGCAAATATCACCTGCATGTATATAATAACAAGGCTTTCCTAGAAAGGCATTAAATCTGGCTATTTTAATTTTAGCTAATGAAATCCAAGAGGAACAAAATTTCAGAGAAAATCACCAGAAGCAACTGCATTATTTCAAAACACATCAACAGTGTATTTAAAAACTAGTTTTTTCAGGTTAGTAACTGTAACAGGAGGGCAGTCAGGGTCGCCGTGCTCTCCCCTGCCACCTCCTTTACCGTGTCAAGTTACCGATTAGCACCCTCCAATTCTTGCCCGCCACGACTTTGATCTTATATATTTTATAGGGAGGCTGCCCTTTGTCTGCTTGTCCAAGGTTCTCCTGCTATCTCTAGTTCCTCACCGGAATTGAGTATTCTGTACACTCCCGCCTTATGGGCTATGCGTGGCTCCAACCATCCCTGCACCACGCCCCAAGCCTCGCAGCTGTGCCTGATGTTATTAGGTCTCTCTCTCACCGCGCTCTCTCTAGCGCCCGGGCTCTCCACAGTCCCGTCTTTCTCTCTCTCTGCGCCCTCTCTCTGGGGCCTTCTCCATAATGCCGCCCTCTCTCTGGGCTCACCACGCCTGCACTGGGGCTTCTCAGCAACGCCCCCTTCTCTGGGGCTTCTCAACTGCCCCTCTGTGGGGCTGGGGTTTGTGCCCCCCGAATGCTGTGCCCTCACTGGCGCTGGGGTTCCCACACTGCTGTGGGTCCCTATGAGGCCTTCTCCAACCCCTAATAGCCTCCCCTAAACCACCAGTAACAAACAGCAACATAAACACAAGCCCCTGGGCTACAACACAAACAGAACCCGCCCGGCTATAATCACGCTCAAGCCTACTGGGGTTCCTTCATCCCGCATCAGTCAGACGTTGCTCCTGCCTCCAGCTTCTCCTCTCTTCCATGACCAAGAGCTCCTTCCTCCTTGGCTGCCGGTAGTGAACTGCCTCCTGGCCTGTGATTTATATAGGAGCCAGGCCCTGCCCCTTCCTTCAGCTGGCTAGGCAGGTGGGGATCATTAGTTCCCTCCAGTTACCTCAGCAACCGGCACCTGAGGAGCTCTCCCAGCTCTGCCAGTAGCAGGCACCTGCTACAGTAACCATCAAATATTTAGTCAATTTACCGTGACACCTCCACACAAGAGAAGAGACCTTTTTGCACAATTAAATATTTTCTTTTATGGAACTGAGTTGTTTTGTCAAGATTTGAGGAAATGTGTCATTTCAAATCACAACATATAGTATCTCCTTGGAGTAGGCAGCATCTCATACCTCCTGATATTTAAAGCACTTCTTCTCACAATACCCCCATGGGTAGGTTACTAGTATTATCCACGTTTAATAGATAATGTGCTGACGCATAGAGAGAATAAGGTCTGTGTCTGTAACTTTTCTAAGATTATTAAGGAAGCCCAAAGAGAAGGGACTTGAAAACAGGAGTCCCATGTTTTGACATTGGTACCGTGAGCACTGGGCTTATTTTACTTTGAAACATTTAGAACTCCCAGTTTTCTTCAAGGCCTTTCAATTATCAAGAAGCAACAAAAAAGGAAAGGAAATGAATCTTCAAGTAAATTGTGAAGTCAGATTAGAAGGGAGATGCTATTTAAAAAGATTTAATGTGTTTCAGAGAATAGGTGGGTGAAATACCTAATTGTGAGCTACTTTCTAAGGCTACAAGAAGTTATTAAATGAATCAAAGCACAAAATCTCCTACCCATCCAAATTTGCTGGTGTTATAGCATGTAATACATCATTTTATGAATTAGTATTCTCCACGCACATTATGGAAAAGAAAGCTTCTGAGGACCATTTGCTAGTGCTTCCTTGCTTTACTCCAGCTTCTAAATCTTCTTTAAAAAAGCTAAAACATATGGAAACTTTCCTTATATTATTGCTTCCATGAAGGCATAGGTAAATGAATGAGCTGACAAATGGATATTATGTAAGTTGGCGTACAAAGGGGAGATGGCCCATGACACAAGCAAAAGGAGGAGAGGTGGCAATGAGATATCTCTTTGAGGATGTGGTTCAAAGTAATATTTTTTTTTTTAGAAACCTGGAGTTAAATGTTAACTTGAAGAACTCCAGGAAGGGATTTCATGATTCCAGCCTGCTCTCGTAAGCCCTTGATCTTATCATCCAATTTTTATGTGAATTTCTCCACATCAACCCTCTTCTCTCCCACTACACCAATTTTAGAGCCAATGAATCAAGCCTGGATTCAAGTAAGTCAAAACACTGCTCAAGGGCATGAATTTTACAAAAGTACTGCATCAGGTGGGGTGTTCAGAAATCTTATTCAAGGAAAACTGACAAGGAGATAAAGGTTTTTTCAGCTGAATGAACAGTGTCATAAGCAATGGCAGCTAATGGGCATAAAAGGAGAAGAGGGAAATGTGCTAACCAACTGCACTCTTCTGCTAATTGCTTCCCCAGCAGGCACTTCCAAGGTAACAGGACTTTCTGAGCCAAGCCTGTTTGTTCTCTAGATCTCTCTTGGGAAAGCTCTTAAAATAAAGGAAAATATCAGAAAAAGATAAGGTATATAGGAAAATAACAACTTGCCAGCATATTATAGCAAAACATCCTCACATTTCATTCAAGGTGCACATCACTGCTGGCAAAAAAAGAAAATTGAAGGTGACCATATGAATTCCAGTCCTGTGGCATCAGAAGCTTTTCTCAGAGATGGAGTGATACTAGGTAATTGTCTATAGCACAGTACTATAAAGGAGAATCGCCCCATACCAGAAAATGGTGATTCAAGAGGCAACACATCAGCACAGATAGACTGAATTATCCTGGATTATCCAATCACTCATTATTATTAATGACCTCAGTTCAAGACAACATATTGGAGTCCAGATGAAGTCAACAGCATTTATTTATCTGTCTTACCAAGTTTCCTTGCCTTACTATCTAAGTACCTCAAAATCTTTAAAGTATTCAGGTTCGTAGCAGGTAGATCATGCTTGACTAATCTAGTCTCTTTTTATGACCAGGTTACAAAACACCTGGACGCAGGAGTAGGGGTAGACATTATTTAGTTAGATTTCAGGAAGGCCTTCGATACAGTATCCCACCCCATACTGGTGAACAAATTAAGAGGCTGTGACTTGGATGACTACACAGTCCGGTAGGTGGCAAATTGGCTAGAGGGTCACACCCAGAGAGTGGTGGTAGATGGGTTGGTATCGACATGGAAGGGCGTGGGCAATGGGGTCCCGCAGGGCTCGGTCCTTAGACCGATACACTTCAATGTCTTCATCAGTGACTTGGACGAGGGAGTGAAGTGTACTCTGTCAAAGTTTGCAGATGATACAAAACTGTGGGGAGAAGTGGACACGCTGGAGGGCAGGGAACAACTACAAGCAGACCTGGACAGGTTGGACATATGGGCAGAAAACAATAGAATGTGATTTAACAAGGAGAAATGCAAAGTCCTGCACCTAGGGAGAAAATATGTCCAGCACACCTACTGCCTAGGAAATGACCTGCTCGGTAGCATGGAAGCGGAAAGGGATCTCGGAGTCCTAGTGGACTTCAAGATGAACATGAGTCGTCAGTGTGACGGAGTCATCAGCAAAGCTAACTGCGCTTTATCATGCATCAGCAGATGCATGACAAACAGAACCAAGGAGGTGATACTTCCCCTCTATTGGGCGCTGGTCAGACTGCAGCTGGAGTACTGCATCCAGTTTTGGGCACCACACTTCAAGAGGGATGTGGATAACCTGGAGAGGGTCCAGAGACGGGCCACTCGTATGGCTAAGGGCTTGTAGGCCAAACCCTACAAGGAGAGACTAGGGCACCTGGACCTCTTCAGCCTCCGCAAGAGAAGGTTGAGAGGTGACCTTGTGGCTGCCTATAAATTCATCATGGGGGCGCAGAAGGGAATTGGTGAGGCTCTATTCACCAAGGTGCTCCTGGGGGTCACAAGAAATAATGGCCATAAGCTAGCAGAGAGCAGATTTAGACTGGACATTAGGAAGCTTTCCTGCCTATGCAGGGGGTTGGACTCGATGATCTATTGAGGTCCCTTCCGGCCCTAAAATCTATGAATCTATGAATCTATGTATCCTTACAGCGCTTAGGGTATGTTAGGAAAAAGGGGAGCTATTTCTGTTTTGAATCATGTGCCCCTAAAAGGTACAGATCGGGGACAATATTCCAGAGTACCTAGAAACTGCATTGTTGATCGCAGAAGTTTAGGGCTGGAAGGGACCTCGTGAGATCATCGGGTCCAGCCCTGGAGCACACTTTTCCTAGGAACTGTGCAAATGTATACCCCAAAAAGATTGCAATCTTTCATCACATAGAACAAGTTCTTGTTCTTGTTCTTTGAACAAGCATTCTTCAACATGCCTGGTATACATACAAAGTTGTTCAAGTTTTATACCGATTTAATTATATCAGCCCAACTTTGTGCACAGTGGACACTTCTATACATTAAATTAATTTGACACAATAAACTCCAGTGCAGTTTGTGCTAGAGTTTATTGCTCCTGTGCATCTAGTTTACAAATGCAACTGGGACTGCAGCATATTGAGCCAGGGTGGAGCAGCCCCGACTGGCAAGGGTCCCCAGGGGCCATCCTGGAACTGCTCCAAGCCAGCTCAACATGCTATGGAGGGGCTGGCTGGGGCACAAGGGTGCTACAGTGTGAGGCTATCCGGCAGGCAGCCCCGCACTGTAGCACCCTCATGCCCTAGCCAGCCCCAGTCAGCATCTACACGCATGTTGCAATGAAGTAATAACTCCACCCTGGGATAGTACTTGTGTCTGGCAGTACTATCCTATGGCAGAGTTAATTCATTTACTCCAGCCTAATAGCACCACATGTGTAGACACTGATGTTTTGCTGCAGAGCTAATCAAATGCAGTAAACATCTCATGTAGATGCGCCCAGTCACTCTTAAATCATTCTTAGCCCAGCTTATATTGAGTGAGCTTTACCTCTTTTGGAGGGAGCTAAACAGATATAAACAGTCATAATGATGTGCGTCCACACAGAGGTTTACATTGGTTTAGCTGGCTGACCCCACTACATGTTTATGTATAGGCAAGCCATGTTTGAAGAAATCATGTCGGTTTGTTTGAAAAAACCCTAAAGACTCTTGAATTTTTTTGAGGGTCAAAGATGAAATCACATTCAAAACCTAACCCATTTGTGGCATTTCAGTAACAAAACTATGGTGAATAAGGCTTCATGTAAATTTAACAATTTTCTTGCCTATACGATCAATCAATACCTTTCAGTTAGCAAGGGAGTTGCTACTATTTTGGAAAGCAGGCTGGTTTTAGCGGATTCTTTACTTTCCTGCTTGGCTTGTTTTTATTTCCCTCCATCTAATGAACATTCTGGCTGAAGGTATTTGCTTCCTCTTGGTGTACAGAGAAAAAGCCATGTAATAAAAACAACTCAGAATTTCTTGGAGGCACAAGTCTTTTTACTGAAAAAAATTGCTTTAAAACTGCTTGATCAGCTTTTCCTGACCTAGCAAAAGATATAGAAAAAATAAAATCTGAGGAAACATTTTACTACAAAGGAAACTTTCTATATAGAGGGAAAGTAAAGATATAGAATTGAACATGTCTCAACATCTCTGCTCAGCCATTGTGATATCACTTGCAGTTTAAACTTCCATCCTTTGCTCTTCTCTCAGGAGCTTCAAACTTTGGGTCAAATGTCCAGCTGCTGTAAATTAATATAGCTCCATTGACATAACTGGATCTATGCTGCTTTTATTCTGCTAAAGGCACTAGCTCTCACTTCAAGTTCCTACCAAAATTTTTCAAGGTGCTCTAAAAAGTCATGCTTATGTAAAAGTAGGTGTAACCCCTAAAAAAGTTGTGCCAAAACCAAAAAAATTATGTGCACCTCTAGTCTCCATAATCAGTGTGTTTAAACAAAAGAGATCACAACTGTGGTGCATTCAGTGACAAGGCCATTTCCTCTAGGCATTCCAAGGAAATCCAGCTGTGCTCTAGCAATAAGTTGTGGTGACTTATTATTACCAGCTTGCTACTAAAGTTGCTTTACCACTTGTATTAGTGCTTTTTCTCCCATTATACATCACTTGGCCTTAATACAACTAGCTTCTCTCTCAAGGGACTTAACACATATTAATATATATAATCTCACCATGCCCAATGGTGACAGTAAGGTTTTTCATTCCAGTGGATGCAGCTACATGATACACTTCGAGCATAGTAGACAAATTCTACTGCAGTACAGTGGGCAAAACCCATGTTAATGCACTAATGTGCAGTAGATTTAATCTACTGCGTATTAACATCATAAAAAGACCATTCATTTGCGCTAATGTGCAGTAGCACCAATAACGGCACATTAAGGCTAATACCTGTCATTACAGGTACTAAACTTAATGTGCCATAATTATGGTGCATTATTGAATGTGTCGATGTGCCCAACGTTACCTGCAATGAGGCAAAGTAAGGGTAAAGCTTAATGCCTTCTGCAAACCTAAGCAGCTAAATTCAGCAGTAGCTTAATTCAGCATGTGATACTGCTGATCCTGTACACTGCACTCTATTCACCTACATCCTTACACCTCAATGGGTGTGTCTACATGTGCACATTTTCTGCATAGTAATGGAAATTACTGTGCAGTACAGATGAGCATCTGCACATGCACACCCATCTTATGCAGTAAATAGGGCAACTTATGCTGACTTGAGTGTAAATTTGATACCTGCATTATCAAATTTACTCCCGATTAATTACTATACAGCAGGGTTTTTCAGCCTTTTTAGTCAAAGTACCCTGGGCGGGGTTAGTGTGCAGCCAGATGCCAAGTAGAGGAGGGGTGGTAGTACACGGCTGGATGCCAGGTGGGGGTGGGGGAGGGCGTAGCATGCAGCCAGTTGGGGATGGAGCACCACCACCTCCCAGGAGCAGAGCTGGGGCAGGGCAAGGAACCTCACCAGACTGCCGCTCTGTGGGTCAGGGAATCTCACTGAGCTGGTGTGTGGTGGCAGCAGCCACCGTGTGTGAGCTTTCCCGCCCTGGCCCTGCTCCTGGGAGATGGTTGTGTTCCATCCCTACCCACCTGCCTGCCCGCGTGTACCCCACTAGGACCAGTCCAAGTACTCCCAGGGGTATGCGTACCTCCAGTTGACAACCCCTGCTGTACAGTAATGCACACATGCATGCCTTACTGTGAAGTAACGCTGTGTGTATGGACTGACTTGGAACTAACTTTAGTCCCAAATCAGTCCACATACAGTGTTAATGCGCTTTAATGCCTGCATGTGTAGATGCCAGTCTACTCCTACTTACTGCGCAGTATTTAATGCGCAGCAAATTTAAGCCAGCCTAAATGTACATGTAGATATGTCCAGTTAGCTAGAGTGAGGTTGTAAGAGGGTAACTCAGAGCAAAATGTAGCCGATAGTTCTTAAATATTCTTTCATTGAAAGCAAAAGAAGTGTGCCTATTCTTCTGACAAAAGTTACTTGAAGAAACAAAAATCAGCATCAGTTTTCTGCATCGACAGATATCCTTTAAATATTCATCTAAACAAATACTGCAAAGGTTATTAAAATGTTATGAATCCATGTAAGACAGCTGAAATATTACATCTGATACAATCAGTTATGTTCACAATTTTAAAAACCAGGAAAATAGAGTCAATAAACCTTGACAAGTTCTAAAAAATTAATAAATGGAGAAATGATTGATACAAACATGACAAAATATTAAACTCTAGTAATCTATGCAGAAATTTCTCTCTGCATAATAAACTGACTTTCATGCATGATAGCATGAAACAGTGTAACATTCACTTGTATATTATACTGAAGAACCACATAGCAATCTACAAGAAGCAGGATGAACATACAGTTAAGCTGTTCTCATTGATTCATGGATTTAATGCCATAAAGAACCCTTATAATCATTAAGACTGATTTCCTGCATAGAACATACTCTACAGTGACACCCACTGATTCTTATGTTGAATCAGTCTGGGTAGAGCTAGCCAGGGTTTGGTTTTGTTTTTGGTTTGGGTTTGGGTTTGTTTTTGGGGGGGGGGGGGTGCATGAGAAGGTAGGGGAAGGGTTTTCTTTTGTTCGTTTGGTTTTATGTATAAAACTTTTTAATGAAAAATACCAATTTCTCAAAATCATTTGTTCATGAGATGTTTTCACCAAATTTCTAAAACAAAAGATTTTTTTACTTGTAAATCATTCACAAGGGTCATATGCTGAAATTTCCTATTGCAACATTTCAAAATGAAAATTCCTGGTTTTTTCAAATGACTTTTTGTTTGTGGTAAAACTAAATATTGGCCACTAAATTATGGGGTGGAATTCTTATCATAGAATCAAAGAATTGAAAGAACCTCAGAATTCATCTAGTTTACCTGCACAGATACAAGATGTATGTTCCTGAACCAGACAGATGCCTACTTCAGCCTCTTCATCAAAATCTCCAGTGAAAAAGATTCCACAACTTCCACAAGCAGCTTGTTCCACTATCCTCTTGTTCTTACTGTTGGGAAGCTGTTTTTCTGATATCTAACTGAAATCTGTTTTTTTTTCCATCTAAACATACTTAGTTTTCTCAACCTATCTTCATATGGCTCTCATTCCAATCTCTTAATCACCTTTCTCTTCTTCTACAATTTCTGTACATCCTTAAAAAACAGTACTCAACTTCCAGACAAAACCTAAATAACACCAATAGAGCGGTACTATCACTAGTAACAGGACAGTAGTACTGCCCTGTGTCTTGCAGAGCACACTTCTATTAATGCAGCCCAAAATTGTATTTGCTTTGTTTTGCAACAGCAGCAGATTGGGGACTCATATTGAGTGTATGACCCATCCTAACCTCCATATATTTCCAGGCAGTGCTACTGTCCTTCACTGCATTTGCAAACCCTCTCAGTTTTATGTCATCTCTAAAGCTGAGCAGGAAACTCTATTCCTGCAACAAAATCTTCCGTAAGAATATTAAACAGTGCCAAAAGAGACCCCTGTATTGCCCACTTGAAACCTCTTGCCACTCTGCCATTAATCCATATATGGTTACTCTTTGTTTGTAATTATTCACCTGCGTAGGTATCCACTTAGTAGTATTTGTATATAGCCCACATTTCTCCATTTTACTTGTGAGAATGCAACTGCATCAAAAGCTTTACTAAAATCTATGTAGATCTATCCCTTTTCTCCTTTCCATCAAACTAGTTACAGCAATTATGTTTATGGCTAAGAACAGACATTACACATAAACTGGTATAAGTGACTAGAAACCACTTCAAATCTGTAACACAACAGAAGTTCAGTGCACATAAACCACTTTCAAAATGGCAGAAACCAGTTTAAGATAAACCTGTGTAACAGACTGACAATGTGGGCTCACCAGATTGGCTTGAGATAATTACCCTGGGATAGAAACAGTGCCAGTGACCTCTGAGCAAGCTTAAGGGTGGAGCAGGGGAGCCCTGCCCTGTGGAGAAGGAGAAGCCAATCAAAAGAAGGAGTTTTCAATCCCCTCATTCACATGGAAGGGGGAGGGCCAGGGTTGGGGGCCTGCCACCCTGAGCCCTGGTTGGCCAGTTTGCAAGCCAGGGAGGGACTGCCAGAGGAGATAAAAGCAGCAGCTGAACCAGCATATGGGAGCTGCTGACAGTGACTCTGGGGAATGATGCAGGAGGTCTAAGAAGAGCTGGGGTGAGCTGACCCAGCGGAGGGAGCAGAGAGACCCCTCTGAAGAGCCTCAAAGGTGCTGGGAGAAGAAGGCAGCGGCAGTTGGCTGTGCCTCCAGCCCTGCAGCAGAGAGGGAGCCACGGCCAGGGCTTCGGGCAGACAGCTGGTGCCCCAAGGCCTCATTGCAATGTGCTGGACATGCTGGGCATCCCAGAGACTAGGGGTGGCAGTTGGCCTCCCACTCCACTGTGGAGAAGAGGCAGCGGCCAGGAGTGCAGGTGGCATCCTTATCTGGGGTGAGGAGCTGGGCCGGTGAGTTGAGGAAACCCCTCACCTTCCCTGGGGAAGCGGGACAGCAGCAGGCAAGGCACTGGGATCCTGAGGAGCAGCAGAGCACCAAGAAGAGGGTCCCTGGGAGCTTGGGGCACAGGACGGTGCTCAGAGCGGGATTGGCAAGTTGCAAGGTGTGTGGGGTGCCCAGCCAGTCATCTGGGGCAGTGGTTCAGAGCAATGACCCCTGGGAGCTGCCTGTGCTGCTGACCCTCTGCCACTGACTGCCCCAGAGGCGACTCAGTCCTGTCCTTTATTCTGCAGCTGATTGTCATCGGATGGAGTCCCTGAGCTTTGTGCTTGGGTCATGCTGATTGCTGCAGGAGCCTACTCTGTTGCTTGTTGCTTGCCTGTTTGGTTGCCACGGAGGGTCACCCTTCAGCCTCTGGGGGGGGTTGCAGTTTGATACAATTTGATTGCTGCAGACACCGAAGAGCTTAACCTGTTGCAGTCTGTCGCTTATTGGGAAGCCTGTGGGAGCTGCAGGGAGTGACCACCTTGCTTCCTTGCAACAGTGGCTGAAAGATGCCAGTTACCCTGCCTGTGGTTCTTGAGTCAAGAATTGACTAATGCATTCTGGTCTGTTTTGTGATTCTGGTTATGCCGTTTAAGTTCACCTGTAAGTAACCTTTCCTATTATTCTTGTTTTGTGAATAAAGTGTAAATAGTTAAATTAGTTAAGTGTTAGACCTTCTTGGGACCACGGGCTGCTCTGTGGGGAGCAGGGGCCGCCTGGAAAGTAAATTGGTGCTGGCCAGAAGCCCTGCCCCACCCTCACCACAGCATCCCTGGTATTGGGCAGGGGTGGTGTCCCAGGGGCACAGGACCAGGAGAGGGGGAAGCCATGGTTACAGGCAAACCCCAGTTCAAAATAGAAAGAAAAGAAAACCCCAACATACCTCTTGTAGGGGCCGGGAGGAACACTGTTCATTAGCCACGCTTATATCCAGCTGGGACCGGGTGATGTCAGGAGAAGACGCCACCCGGTGGAGATAAAGAGCATCCCCAAAGGTGCTGGAGGGCTGCCAAGGGCTGGAGAACCAGCGGGGAACCTTCGGGCAGGAGGCGTGCAGCCGTGGTGGCTGGCAGCCAGCAGCGGTGGCAGCAGTGGTGGTGGCAGCGGTGGCAGTGGCAGCAGCGATGGTAGCGGTGGCGGCGGAAGCGGCAGGAGATCCCTGAGCTGGGGGACTGAAGATGCCAACGGAGAGGCCACCAAAGGTAGCAGCAGCGGCTGG
>NW_005841915.1:302175-314195 GCF_000455745.1 Alligator sinensis | reverse complement strand
CAGCGGCAGGAGCAGCGGGAGCTGCAGGAGATTCCCGAGCCGAGGACTGGCAGGGATTGAAGACACCGAAGCGGAAACCAGCGGGAAGGCCAGCTGTGATAGCTGCAGTGAGAGCAACGGGAGCGGCGGGAAACCCCGAGCCGGAGAAGCCCGGCGGGATTTGAGGGAGCCAGCGGAGGGACCCGCATCGACCCCTGGAAGAGCCGGCTGGAGACCCCTGATCGCAGACAATGGGGCCACAACCTCGAGTAAAGGCAGAGCCTGGAGAGAGAGAGAGGGACCCCGGTTGGGGCGAGAGCATGGGTCCCGACTCAGAAGGTGCCCTAGTCTAAGGGCGTTGAGGAGCTAGGGGTGTACGGAGTTCCCATCGGGAGGGGTACTCTATTTTTCTTCTGGGTCCTCCCTCCCTTCCTTCCTCTCAGTCATACCTCACCAGTAGTCACGGTGGTGGTTTTGTTCATTTTGCATCACGTCGGGTGTTTCTGGGAATAGGGGTTTAGGATCAAGGTATGGGCCAAAGTCCCTTTTGTTAGGGTAGACTAGCGGAGTCCTTGGCTCTAGGCGAGGGGGGTTAGGACCCTGTGAAAGAGAGAGGCTGCATGAGGGCACACTGGGAGCTACTGCCAGCAGGCACTGAGGGCTAAGGGCACTGGGGAAGACAAGAAACCCGAGGGTCTCCAGGCCCTCCCACTGGAGCCCGGCCAGGACCCCCGGTGGTCACCATTGAGAGGCAACATGGAGACCAGGAGAGATACCAGTAGGGGCTAGCCACAAAATAGGCTTGGAGGCCCATCTCAAAAGGGTGGTGCTTGGCCGGGGTGTAGGGGAGGTTGGAGCCTCGTGAGCGCCTGCCGAGGTGTGTGACGGCCCTGGAGGCATCCTCAAAGGGGACCCCCTCCACTGAGGATCCATTCAAAGTCATGCCGGGCAAGTTAGGGGGTTTCCCTGAAGACAGCCGAGGTACCCTCTGGGGTCCACACATGGGTCCCTGACAAGCAAGATCAACTGCTCGGGCAAAAGCGGCGCGGGAGCGTATAATAGAGCGGAAGAGGGCACAGGTGGCAACTATTGGGCCACCACCCGGGTTACACCTGGATGAATGTAGTATCAGATTTAGCTGAGTTAGGTTAAATCAGTTTATTGAACTTCTGTCCTAGATCCCCTCCAGATTCAAGTTAACTCACAGTCCCCCAGTATCCCAGGATACTTTGAACTTCTCCCACAAAGCCCCCCTTGCATGGTGGGTGGGTGGCCCAAGCTGTCTGCTTCAGCTGAGCAGGAAGGCATGCTGCATGGCCTGGCTTCTGACCTAGCCCACTGCAGGCATGTGGCTGCATTTCCAGAATCAAAAGTGAATGTCTGTTCACTTGCTTATTAGTTCTATCTACACAGCTTTGACTAACTGGCGAAGATTAACTCGATTCAGCCTTAGGCTTTTTGACTGTCTATTCTTAGCCTTTGTGTAAGAACTAAATAATACAACCCTAAGATATACACAACCAGACAAGCAAAAATGTTTTGGTTTTTTTACCTTCGGGGTCTTCATTCTTTCCTCAAGCTACATTTCATAGGCTACATGATGGCAACCATAAAAGAAGCAAAAGCAAGCTGTAGAAATTAAAATAATTCTGGTTTTCAATTTTGCAAGCAGCATCTATATTTTATTAATCACAAAGAAACTAAAATAGAGCAATTTATATCCAAGATAATTATTTAGATGATAGAGGCAGTATAGTGTTTGCAATAGAATATAATTTTAAAGTAGTTAAAAATCAGAGGCATTAGTAATCTAAGGGTGAGAAAAATCCACAGTATTTTGGGAATTAAGGTCTCCATGGTGATTGGACTGTTTTCTACAGAATTTAAGCATTCATTTTCCAAGCTACCTAATCTTTCTGCTTGCAAAGAAAACTAATGGCTTAGAAATCTGATTTAAAAAAAAACACTTATTGTCCCTTTTTAAGAGTTTTACCCTGTGTGTAAAATCAGTATATTGTGTGAAATCCACATGCATGAAGCACAGTAATGTTTGCCTATACACTTTCTGAAAAATAGTAAATAGTGATTTAACTGTTAGTACCAGGAGCAGTGCTGGAGGGGGGGGAAGACGGGGGCGGGGAGACTGTAGCCACCCCAAAATTCACCTTAGCTCCCCCATAGCCACTGCTCCCATCACCGCCATTGCCACCCACCCCACACAGGTGAGCCTGCAAAGATGCAGCGCTCCCAGCAGGGGTGGCGCAGGCCTCTTCCCGGTGCGGGGCTAGGCTTGGAGCAGGTGGAAGTGGGGCAGACTGAGCTACGCAGGGCAGGCAGAAGGTAGTAGCAGTGCTAGGAGGGGTGCAGTCTCCCAGCCCAGTGCCGGCCCAGCCCCCCCCACCAAGAGGAGGCTGGTATGGCCCCTGGTTAGTACTGAAAGTGTATGTGGAGCTTTGCATACTTAATTAACTTTGGAACACTTGGGAAACTTGCATGTTTTACATTTTAATCCATATTGTTCAATACTCAAATGCATGGCCAAGGTGTAGTGTAGCATAGATTCCTAGTGTAGATTTTTTAGTAAAAAAAAATACACTTCAGTATTTGCAGCACTTGTCAAAATTAGCCACTAATTTAAACCCATATTGAGTAAAATATCTAAGCATTTGGTTAACCATTCTTGCTGGCTTCAGCAAGCCTTTTGGGGCTCAGGTGAACATGTGCTTAAGTACTGTTTTTTTTAATCCAAGCCCAAATTGGTAGATAATGATCCTCATAACCTCATCCCCCAAACTCACTGAGATGAAAGGGCCAGATTTTGAGCAGTCCATGTCCAGATATACAGGTGGAGAGAAGGGAGCAAAAAGCTTTCCCTGCAGAGTAAACGAGCCTCTCCTAAGTCCTTATACTCCCTGCACTCTGACGAGCCTAGAAAGTGCCGCTTCCCCTTTGGGACAAGGCTGCTCTAAAGGAGTAAAAGGACTAAGGCTGGAATGGCCAGGTTAGCAATCTGCTCCTTCACTACGGTGAGACAGATTGCTTAATGTCCATGTTCAATAAACAGCCATATGACTTAATATGCTTCAGGCAGGTCAGTTCCCCCAGTGTTTCGCCTGGACAGCTCCACACTACTGTGTACAGGACTTCGGTGCAAGAGCTAAAATGCATTCCCAACCAGCATACATGTGAGTGAGGACCTACCCTCATCAGCCCACAAAATGCAGGCCAGTGAAAGCCCTCCACTCCTGGATAAGCCCACCAGCCATTGCCTAAAATAGGTGCTTTAGGTGCATTCTCATTTCAGGCCTGGTAAAGACAGATAGTCACTCCAGCCCTGACCAAATCAACTAAGCCCAATTGCTCAGGTTGTCCTGGACAGACTGTGAATGATTTGAATAGGCACAAGTGGTCTATATAACCTCTTTGGACACTTACATAAATTACATTTTTCACATCACCGGGCCCCTGAAAGTGCTCTTCTCCAGTCATGCCATGACACGCATGCACAGCTGCAGAGCATTTTTAAAGTGGCCAATTGCACAAAAAATTAACCCTCCTCAAATGACATATTTGATGACAGCGCTGGGGGTAGGGGAAAGCAAGCAGCACTCAGCTGCTGGTTGGGCTTTGCCCAGCCTGACCTGGAGCAGAGAGGTGAAATAAAGCCTCCTTACCCCACAGGCCCAGTCCGAATCCCTCCAAACCCCACTCGGGGTACCTGGGGGAAGGGCCGTGAGTCCGGGGGGCTCCAATCCAACCCTCACTCCAGCTCAGGCTGGGCAAAGCCCAACCAGCAGCTCAGTTCTGGTCGCTACCCCTTCCCCTCTTGCTCCCTCCCCGCTGACAGCCTGGAGTTGAGGGGGAAGGACTGGGGAGAAAGGCAGTTTAGCTGCCTACTTGGAGATTGCTAGAGCACCTGTGTCTGCTGACCAGGAGGGCCAGTGCAGGCAGGCTCGATTCCCCCCAACCCAATAGGTGAACATCTGTTGGGTGGGGGGTGCTAACTCATGGTGCTTTATGGAAAGCATGATGAATTGGGATGGAGGCCTGAACATCTGTCAGCACCCTTTATGTTGGTCTGTAAAGTCACTGAAAGAGTTAACATCTAACACAGAGATTTTCTATGAAAGCACTGGCACCAGATGGTATTGTCAAAAAGAGGGCATGACTGTGTTTATAAAAACTTCTAAATAGTTTTGCGGGCTTCAGGTGACTTAGATGACATTTAGCAGACTTCAAAAAATCACTTACACGGGAACAGAAATAAAAGGATTATGAAAGAAAATGTCACCATCTGAGTTTGTCTTGGGCCTTATGAACAGAGACATCTGAGACTCCCATGAATACTTAGCAACTACTTACAGCACGTTGAACTGAATATATCATAGCATTAAATTCAGATCATCCGCTGGGCAGCCATTGCAAGACAGAAGGCTAGATGAAGCTTATCATGGATTTAGGGCTTTAAAATATGATGCCTGTGAAAAATTACAGATTAACTTGAATCTGAATATAGACACGCTCACTTAAATCTTTCAGAGAAACTTAATACATGAAGTTTAAATCATTACCAAAAAAAATCAACATCTTATACCATTTTAGTTACTGTTTGTTTCAATAGCAGAAATTAAAGTAATTCTGCTATTTGTAATGGTAGATGGTAGTGATTTAGAAAAGTATTATGAGAAAGATATAGATTTCTTGCAGTAGAAACATGGCTTTTGAAGGAATTGTTCATCTGATGAGTAGAAAATGATTACTGGTACAAGATGTGAACTATCATTTTTTTCAGTGCACAAAATAGTTTGTGATTGAGCACAAACTCTGCAGTACCTATTTATCCTACACAAATTGTATTTATTCTTTTTAGACTCATACAGGGAGGGAATAACTAGGCATTAAATTAAGCTAAGTATCCCAGTGGAAATCCATAAAAGTAGATATCTTATTCTATGAAATAACCACATTAGGGGGTAGTAAAACACTCCATCAGCTGGTACTTTTAAAACTAGTCCAGGATAAAAGGAGTAGAAAATATACTGAGGAAATGAGTCTTCATCATCAGGAAAGGAGACCAGGAGCCTGACACAACACCTGCGTAAGTGTAAGCCAAGGCTTTAAGCTGCCTTTGGACCAGATATTAGTGCCCCAAAACAAGTCATCATCCGATGACACATTAAGCACCCATTAGATAAAGTACATAGCCAACCCTAAGGGACAGACCAGTACCCAGCCCTCCCCCTCCACACCTCCAGCTAAGCACTCAGATTGCTATACTACAGACTCCTCCTTGCATGTGGTCCTTCTGGCCCCACAAATCGTGCGTCCTTTGCTGCACAGCAAAACAGCTTTGCTGTGGGTGGTGGAAGGTGCCCTTCTCCCCCTAAACTAACTCAGTGTTTCCCAACCTTTTCCAGCCCAAGGCATACTTACATTAATAAAAATTTTCCGTGGCACACTTGTTAAGGCCTTGTTAAGGCATTCCCCATCCTATTGTAGCTTATTGCCATAGCAAAATTCTGCGACACACCTGTTCATTTCTGACGGCACACTTTTGTGCCATGGCACACTGGCTGAGAAACACTGGACTAACCTATAGCCTTTTTCCTAGGGCACTCTCCTGAGAGTTGTGAATTGTATATTGGAATCCCCTCCGGTTAAATATGGAGTTGAACCCAGATCTCCCACTTCTTGGGTGAGCGGTCTAACTACAACTAAAGGTTGGCAATAGCTATCAGAGAAGTTGCGTGGAAGAACACATAACTTCTTGCTCCTGATTGGTCCTAGCCAGGAAGTTGAGTTGCTCAGACTGGGACCATCCTGGGCATCTGCAAAAGCAGAATGTTAGACATCGTAAGACCCTCAAGCTGAATATAGAGGCAGCTACTGAGCGTGAGCAGCATCTGAGCAACAGTTTTTTGGATCAAAGTTTTGAGTTTAGATGTCTAAACTCTGCCTAAATCCAGCTTTCCACTCTTAAGTCCTTTTTGGATATAGACCATCAAAACACTACAAAATGCAGCTGATGTTGAAATGTTTAACCTCTGCTTAAACTCCTTTTCTTTTACTTTTCTGAAAAAAATCTTCAAGCTCCAGCTTGTTTCCTTAATGGAAATGACTCCTCAAACCATGTTTGAAAGATTAATCAAAATGTGCTGCCTTTGAGATAATCCAGTGCAAATTTTGACCAATATTTGTTTATTAATGAAAGTGGGACAACACATCCTGGTATTTAACAAATGCCCAACCATTCTTAAATGCTGAATTTGGAAATGTTGTTTCAATAAAAAGCTGATATTTGGTTTTCAAACCAAAATATATTTGTATTTAAAACTATAATTTCACACCAAAAAAAAAAACCTGAAAAAAGACAAAAATATTTAGCTGAAAAAATTTTGGGAATCCCTTGTGGGATAATATTCAGTTTTCTTCACAGTCAACATCCCCATCAAACAATGCTCTTCAATGTGATTTGAGAAGTTCTCCATGTACACCACTAGCATTACCGGGGGAAGGGGCGAGCAGGACACCAGCTGTAGGGGCAACATAGAGGGGGCACCAGTATGGTTGTCTGCCCCCAGAAGTCATTGCCACAGAAGGCACAGCCCCGTGCAGCCAGCATGCACAGCGCCAGGCCTAGGTGTGTATCTGGGGTCAGAGGGGTAGAATGATGCCCACCTGGGGTGCTTTGTCATGGGAGGCACAGACCTGCGCCAGGGAAGGGCAAATGGGGCACCAGGAGTGACTCCCAGGCCATAGCCTACAGCGACAGCTACTGCCCAAGTGAGGAGAGCCAGGGCAGGTAATGCGCTTCTCCCTCTGCCCCCCTCTCCCTCCAATTAGTGATCAGCCTAATTTCTCCTGCCACCACCTCTGCCTCAGGCACTGAAAGAGCTAACTATGCTTCTGATGTACACTTTATATATTCCAATTTTATCTTATGAATGCTTTCTGTGCATCTTTATCAACTAAAAACTCCATTCTGATTGTGAAGCTAGCCTGTCTTATCTGCTTATTTGATTCATCTCAAGGAATGGAGTGCCAAGGCTTACAACAAAAGACTAAAACAGCAGGGCAGGAAACCTGGACAGACTGCTGTTCAAATGGAAAGCCCTTTAGATATAATCCAAGAAATAACACTGACCCCACTCCCCCATCCTGTCCTGCCTCCCTCTCCCCCAAGTAGGCTGGTAAGAAAGTGATAGATTATAGAACCATCAACTCAAAGGGTGTAAAGGACCTCGGCAGTCATCAGGCACCACTCCCTGCATGCATGCAAGCTTGCTGTTGCTAGGACTTCTAGGCAATTTGCAAGCCCTTGTTCTAGCTGCGACTAAGCTCCCAGCATCCAGTGTCCAAGGCTGTCTGCTCAGCCAAGATTCCCATTGTTTCCAGGCACCTTGATAGTCCATCAGGAGCCCAGGTCCTAGGCAGAGCCTAGGATTCCAGCACTTCAGGATCCTTGGAGCTTGGGCTTTCCTGATCAATTTTATTAAAATATTATTTTTAATCAAATACTCCCATTATTTTGACATGATTTCTCTTCTCAGTTCCCTTTCTCATGAAATTTCAAAATGAATACAGTTCATTCTGAAATAGATCTAAATTGCTTAGCACTTCTGGATTTTGTGCAGAAGGGAAATACTAACATTTAATCTATTCTGCTTGGAAAATCCCCTTTCCAGCTCAATTGTTAACCTTCCATTACATTGTTACCGGTGTGGCAGCTCTGTTAACCCAAGACAAGTTGCTTAGACTACATAGCCCCTTGCTACCTTCTTCTCTGGCTCATTATCCATTAATTGAAAAGACCTAGTCCCAGTATACAATCAAGGGAAACCTCGGGCATGTTTAAATTGCTTCCTTTGCTGTTATTTACTGGGACAGCACAGCAATATATGTGGCTATTAGGGAAAACTAAATCAGGCCCCAATCATTGGATTTAACTTTCATCAGGAAAGAGAAATAGTCTTAAAAAAAAAAAAAAAAGCATGTAGGTCCAGATCCATGATTTCAGGGGAAGTTATGTGCCTATCCACCTTAGAGGATCTAAGTCCTAATTCTATAAATAACTCTAGCTAATTGTGACTTAAAATGATCTATTTCAAATTAGTTTTTTGACTTCCAAGAATGTAATAGGCTAAAAATAGCTGTTGTATAAAAGGAGTTTTCAGGTGAAGAAACGTTCAATAATTAAAACTTTTTTTATATTATCACACACGGTCATAGAAGGGTTGGGTTGGAAGGGACTTCAGGAAGTCATCTATACTACGGCTGTCCACTGGTGGCCGATGGGCCACATGCAACCCTCACAGCATTAAAATGAGGCCCCTGGACTCCTGTTCTGGGTGCCCCCCCCCCCCCCCGCAATTGCTCTCTTGCTGCTGCTACCAGAGTCTCTGGATTCCCCTCACTCCTCCAGCTTTGTGGGAACACAGGGGTGCTGGTGTGGCAAAGTGGTTGATAGGAAGCACAGCTTGGGACCCACAAGGCATTCAGCCTAGGAATGTGGCCTACAGGGTTTGTGGGCAGGGGCCTGCTGTCCCCAACCAGTCAGAAATTGGACAGCCCTGATCTGTACCTACCCCATGCTCAAGGCAACCCCAGCCAAGTGTGTATCTAAACTTCTTCAAACTGCTTCCAGGGATGGAAAGTCTATTGCCTCTCTAGGGAGTCTGCTGTGATACATAACCACCCTCATAGTCAGCAAGTTTTTCCTAAGATTCAATCTAAATTTCTTTAGTAATTTAATGTCATTATTTCTTGCCCTGTCTGCTGTAGACACTGAGAACAGGTGATCACCATCCTACTTATAACCCAACCTCTAACCCAAATCGTATCAACCATTTCACTTTCTTAGAAAGAATATCAGAGTTGTGTCTGGTCTACAGAGTGTGTAATTCCTGGCAATAGTTCATGTAATGAAAATATTAGTTCTGTACAAGGACATAAGCAACTGAAGTCCAGGAATTCCAAGTGGAGACAGTAAGATGAGGAAAATCCTTGTCCACTGAGATCAGTGGGACTTGCCATCAAGTTCAATGGGGCCAAGTGTATGCCCTATGTGCAACAGCTGGTGATTGTACTGCCTTTGTTGCATTTCACAAACTTTGCTGTTTGTTAAGTGTACATATCGGTATTTTAATTTGGAATACAACAATTTGAATCCAAAAAACTTCTGACTTCTTTTGAAGATTACATCCCATTGTTGTTTTATTGCATGAACTATTACAAGATATAAAAAAAATTAAAAAACAAAGTGTTCAAATCTCCAAAATCAATTGTGACCAGCATGCACAAAAGAACAAATTAAGCAAACTAACCAAATATAGAATGACATGGATCACACTACAGCAGCTATAATAGAAATAGCTTATCCATGTCTGATCCACTGATACATATTTATTCAGTTAACAAATAACTTATTCTTACCCAGAAAGCTCCCAATTTGATTTATATCTCTGTCAGAATGAATCTGATAAAGCTGCTGAATTTGCCCATATAAATCTCAACAATTTAATTTTAACCATGTGTTAGAAAGAAAATGTGAGCCAAGAAACCATTTTACATGACTATTGCCATTACTTATTATCTATATTTTGGTAGCACATAGGAGCCTGGGGCAGAGAGCTGGACTCTGCTGAGCTGGAGAATGTACAAATATAAATCTAGAGGTGTGGGTCAGGTGTTTGGCTAAAAGCAGTTTTTTATTAAAGATGATACAGATGTTTTTATCCTCGCTTTAAGTGATAACATTTAGGTCTCGGTGTCAATAAATGCAATGGTAATTTTCTTCCCGATTACTCTCTCAGCCCTTGTTGAAATCCCTTTGCTGTTTGGGTTTCATATACTACATCCTTGCCCTTTAAACTTTTCTTGGTGTAAGCAGGCTCTAGGATTGTCCTTGGCCTGTTTGCCACTCTTCCTAGTTACAATCATTGTTTGTTCCACCTCCATGAGAGAAGGCCTTTATAATTCAGTTGCTCTGTTATGAATTATTATTCTGACCCATCAAGACATCTCACTAGCTTAGGCATACCATTCCCCACATCTCCAGCTTTGGACACACTCTAGTTTACAGTTTGTCTGCTGACAGAGATGGGATAATTGAAGCACATTAACACAGTTTTGCAAAAAAGTTGGATAGCCAAGTTAATCTAAAGACAGGCAGAATGTAGGGCACGGTGGGCACATCTCCACGAGATGCTTTACTGAAGAGCTGACTAATTAGTTCTTCAGTAAAGCATCATCATCAACAAGAGCGGTGCTATTAGGCCAGAGTAAAATAATTAACTCTGCTGTAAGACAGTACTGCCCCTGACAGTACTGTCTTACGACAGAGAAATTAACTGCACTGAAATGCACATGGAGATGCTGACCGTGGGTGTAAACTGTACATGATCAGTCCAGCCAGCCAGTGGCCTGCTCCACCCTGGCTCAAATTGCTGCTGTCCTGGGTGTGTGTGTTGATGCTGCACTCAGGAGCAGTTTACTCAGGCTCTAACTGCTCCAGAATGTATTGCTTTGCTTTAATTGTACATTTAGATGCACCCCATGTAAACTTATAGACTAACTGGGTAAGAAAAGCATGGGCTTCTGTAGGCAACAACCTACTTTATCACAAGCAGAAGTAGGCTGTTGCCTACGAAACCTCATGCCTGTCTAAACCAGTCTCTAAAGTCACACCATGCCCTACCTTCTGCCTGGCTTTTCAAAAGGGATTGCATAGCAACTCTTTATTTTAGGCGGCAATAAAGATATCCAGATCTAGGAGAAAAAAAAGATATACATTTCTTCAACTAAGAACAAGCATTCATTTTTAGCTGTGGAAAATAAATTTCTGGGGATTCCAATGTGAGAAGTGGGAAGGGAACTTATGATGCTGTTCCCTCCACATGGCTCCTAGGAACCCCTAGGCTAGGGACAGAAGTTACACACGAATTGGTTTAAGTGATCAGAAGCTGGCTTAAACCTGTAACAGAAAAGAAGCTTAGTGCACATAAACCAGTTTCAAAATGTCTGAAACTGGTTTAAAATAGTTTAAGATAAACCTGGTTGAATGTAGTATCAGACTTAACTGATTTGGGTCAAACCAGTTTATGAAACTTCTGTCCCAGACCCCTTCCTGGCTCAAGTTAAATCACAGTCCCCCAGCATCCTAGCATGTTTTCCAGCCCTGGGCTGGGCTGTCTGCTCCAGAGAGCAGGGATGGCCCTGCCCCTCTGCTCCCTAGCTGGGCAGTGAGGGCTGGCTGACAAAGGGGTAAGGGGGCAAGCCTAACTGAGGAAGTAGCCCAGTCTGCAGGGGGGACGGGGAACCAGGGCCAGGGAGGGGGGGTTAAACACCCTTTCCCCTGCTCAAACTTACTGCTGGCTGCAACTGTGGACTACAAATCCCAGAGGCACCTAGAAGCAGGAAGAGGAAGTGATGAACAACCCTGCAGAGTCCTGCTACTGTTATTCTGGACTGCAAATCCCAAAGACCTCAGGAGCAGAACGAAGAGGAAGTGAACCCACAGTCAGAGAGCTGCACTCTAGTGCTCCCTGGCTTCTGGCCTGAGCCACTGCAGGCATGTGGCTGCATTTCCTGAATCAAAGGTGAATGTCTGTTCACTTCTGTTTCAGTTTAATCTGTGCAGTTTAGACGCAAAAACTGAATTGATTCAGCCTTGGGCTTTTTGACTGTCTGTACCTAGCCCTGCTAACTAGCCCCCTGACTGCTTCTCACACCAGAGTCTCTGCCATTAGGCCTGTGTGAAGCAGCTAGCATTCGCTTCAGATTCAGATTGGGCCAATTCGGGGGACAGTGATTCGATTCAGTGATTCAAATCACTGTCCCAAATCGATTCAGCCAAATCTCACTTAGAGATTAAGCCACATCTCCAAATCCAACAGGCCCTATCCCCTGCCCACTCTCCCAGCCCCATCAATGGCTGTCCCGCCTGGCCCCAGTGTCCTGGCACTTTCCAAAAAAAAAAAGAAAGCCTTGCATTCACTGGCTCCTGCCAAGTGGGGGGGGGGTGCCCCGGCCCCCCCCCCCCT